>NW_026971303.1:0-65187 GCF_963678635.1 Symsagittifera roscoffensis | reverse complement strand
GATAAAGGCAAGACTATCATGATCAGCAATTTGTTTCAGCGACGAACCCTCCGCTCCGGACGTATGCCCGAGTTAGAGGCCTTAATGTCCTAAATGGTTTTAGGTGGAAGGTACCGACCCTAGGCCTGGTACGATTTGGCTTTTTAACTTAGTTAGGACCAAAAATACCGGCGGTTGGAGGGTTAGGTGGGAAGTCATGAGCCCGCTTATCCCAAGGAGCTGGATCCAAAAATATTTAAAGAGTAAGCGTAAAACCAAACAAAAATAGCGCATAACTAAGAAAAACCCAAAAAGAAAACTTACTTGAAAACATAAAAGTACAAGAGAACAGTAAAAATCCAAAAAAAAACCAAAAACAGTAGAAAAAACAAACTGACAGTATATAAAAATCATAAAAATAATAATAATGTTAATATGAATTTAGCGTACGCAAGGGGTTTCCCCCACAGTTTCAGTTAAGTTAGTTAGACATATTTCTGCAGTTGTTTCTGGTACAGTCGCACAGAATTTTCCAGCTACAGGGGTTGGAGTCGAATATACATTGTTTCCGGACAAGATATAATCTGACCTTCCTATTTGTTGTTGTTTCGGATTTTTTAATATCATTTTGATAGAAAGATTGAGTATTTTGGTGGTTGGTTAGTTACCCTCCCTTGAGTGTTGTTTGAGTATTTAAGCACGTTAATGATAATTTTGCCGGTGACCTGATGGCAGAGTAGCAAGCTGACCGACGTGTTCCAGACTCAATATGAGGCAACAGGGACAACATCCACAACGATTGTTGGGTATCATTAACACAATTTAAGTATCGTTCGGTGCTACTTCTTTAAAACTTAAGTGGTGGGGGACACAATTGGCGCGGTCCGATTGTACCCTCCGACGATTGCGAATTTCCGAGTTATTGGTCTTATTTCGTATAATTTTGTGTAAAGAAGGGTATAGTAAAAATGTTAAACGACTACTAATAGGTTATTATCCTTATTATATTTTACTTATCTCACATTTAGACACGAAAAACACCCTAATTTTGTCGAAAATACCGATTTTTGACCAAATTATTAACCCCGGTATTTTTGGATATCCAAGTGTTTTCGAACAACAAAAAGCTTCTGCGCAGTGAACTACTATGTAGTTCGAGCCCTCTAGCTAAAGAAAACCGCGCACAAAACGATTCAGCCAAAATTTTGTAATTTTCCGGTTTTCGTCAATAAGTTTTGAGGATCAAATTTTTGCGTTAAGATCCTGCTAGCACAATGAGCTCAGCTACTAGAGTAATTTTTGAGTAAACCTCCGAAAAGCTCAGTGGATAGAACTAAACACTTAAAGATTGGAAAATAAGGAATCGGAGTGTCAAAATTTGATAGTTTTTGGCAAACTTTTTGTTTCTAAACCAATTTTGGTCCAAAATTTTTCCGTTATTCCAGTGCCGTACAGGGCTATTCCGCTCGTTTCATCAATTTTTAGCACTTTCAGCAAGAATTGCGAAAAAAAGTCGCTGAGAACCTAAATAGGTAGTGAAAAAAGGCCAATTTAACCAACGAGTTTTTTGTTGTTTTCTCAAAGACTAACTTACCGATCAAAAAGTTTTTTTGATCCTATAAGTCGACGTTTTTGATCAATTTTCGGAACCGCAACCGTTTTTAGATTGATAACTTCAGGAAAGAACTTTTTTTTGGAATTTGTTAGTTCTAAGGATCCAACTTTTAGGGAAATCTCCAAACGGCAGAAATTTTTATACAACCACGTTTTTATCATACTGGGTAAGTTGACCGGGTCAAGCAACCTTGTTTTAAGCAAGCTAAACCGCAATCGGAGGCTTAATTTTGGTGAAAACTCTTTTTTTTGTAAGTTTTGGGGAACCCTCCGAAGTAACCCTACGGAGCGTATTAAGCCTCTTAATGACCCTCCTTAGTGAACATAGGGAGATCCTCCGAAGCAACTTAGGTGTTTAAAGTACCATCCGAGGTAACCCTCCGGAGTAAACTAAGTGTTCTAATAACCTTCCGAAGTAACCCTCCGATCTGACATAAGCCCCTTAACAACCCTCCTTAGTGAAAAGTTGTATTGTCATTAACTTCAGTGTTGAACTTTAGCCGAGTCACTAATAGCATCTCTAAGAGATTAAAGAATACTTTAGAAAATGAAGAAATTGAAAAAGCAGGCTTAAGCAAGTTTCCAAAAAAAAATTGGGAATTGTGCATTATCGTCAGTAGATACATTTTTTTTCTCTTATATAAGGAACTCACTTATCACAAAACATGCAGTGGAGAGACTCGTTAGGAGAAACGACTAAGATTCCCAGGCTGAGCACGGGGAGCACGCGGAGGTTTAAGTCACAGCGTAGCCAATCTTCGATTAGCAGCATCTCCGAAGTTTTCGTTGCGAAGAAGAGCCTCGATGGAGATGAAGGGCGAAACGCTGAGGCTGTGGCGGCGAACGTGACAGCAACCGATCCGTTCGAGAAAGGGGAGCAAACGCTAATCCAACCTGACCACCGCCATCATGAGGACTTGGAAGAGCCCGGTGATGACTTTGAACGGGAAGGGATCGGAAAACCCCAGAGAACCTTGGAGCGTTCCGAGGCTGATGAAAGAGAGGAACTGTTATTCAAAGGGACGTCCAAATTGGAGACCAAGAGCAATAGTCGGGGAAAGGAACAATCCTCTCTAGTCAAGCAGGGTAAGAATGCGACGATGTCGAGCATAAACCCCATCGAGGAGCATCCAAGTTCAAAAGCAAGGAAGAGTTTCAAGACATTGTACGATGAACGCATGACGTCGCTCCGAACAGATGGATTGTCTTCTGGCTTTGACCATCCGGTACTGATGCACTCGGAAACGGACTTCACACCTAGCCCGAGACAGGAGAAGAGTAAGAAAGTGATGTCCAATTCGCCCATCAAGACCGATGTCAGATGCGATGACGATGGGAACATCCTCGATATACGACAGGCTGATGATGTCGGTGGGCACACAGAATGGTGGTGCATCATCGAGCACCAGGCTGCAACCTCAATTGACGTCATCGTCTCTAGGTCTTACCCCAATGTTGGGAACGGCCAGTGATGTGAGTGGCATGTTTGCCAACGTAATGACAGGCCTTGAAGAACTGCGACAGGGTGACGGAAAGGATCGACCGATTGGAAGAAAGAGCTCAACAGGGCCATGACGCCTTAAGAGACGAGCTGGCAGACGCAAAATTACAAGCCAGAAGTGAAATTACAAGCCCAGTTGATTCGAAACACCGATCAGTGCCTTGCGGAGACCTTTCGAAGTCGTACAAGGTTGAGTCAGATGGTTGCGTCGATACCTGGATAGAAGTGATGAAGTTACACTTCGAGGAAAAGATTCTCTCCAAGAAACAGGAATGTAGCGCACTGACCAGCAACTTAGAGGGCACGGCCATGAGCTGTGTAATGACGAAAAGGACAAATGAACGAGACAGTGCTCGCAAAACTTTTGACATCTTGCTGAATTGTTTCTGATGAGTCCATCTACAGCTTTTGGATGACCTCGAGCTGCTTAGTAGGAGAAATGATCCCGAAGAGAGGATCTTGGATCGGAAATTGGCCAGAGCCTCGAAGTTCATAGCTCGAGTAAAGAGTGATGAACTGAAAACCATATTAGCCACACACTTCACCTTGTCAGCGGACTCCGTGCCGACACCCGATGACTTGCGCATGAATTCACGCGAATATCTGCTCATAACACCAAGGGCTAAAAATCGTTACAACAACTACGGCAACTACAGCAGAATGAACACCGACACAAGTTCTGGTTAGTATAAACCTCGTGAAGACATAGACAATGGGAGATCATGCACTAATTGAAGACATAGACAAAGGGAGGTCATGTGCTAATTGTGGTTCGCTGGACCATCACGTGTCAGCCTGGTCCACTAATAAACAAAACATGTTAGCGACTGATTACTTCCTTGGCGATGTTGATGCAACCGAGACGAGGATCACGAAGAGTATGTGAGAGGGCTCATAATGAAGTATGAACCGAGGTGCTTCTTCTGTAATCTGGAGGGACATTTCAAATCAGGTTGCTTTCATTTCTGGGATTCGAAGCATCCCCGCCATGAAGAGGCGCCATCAGCAGTCAAGGCTAGTCAAGCATGCCCATTGAACGAATAGAGTCGTAGAAAAAAGAAGTGACACCTTGTCTAATGACGCAATTGCCTCGTGCCTGGAGGCTCAATCAGCTAGTGCGCTCAAAGTACCTTATGGCCTGGCGGCTCGTACCGACTCCAAAACGTTCAGCAAGAAATGGCCACGCAAGAAGTTGAACAGTGGGTAAGGTCTGAACTAGAAAACACAGAGCTGAGCGAGAAACTTGACATCTTAGAGAAGGCAGCGAAAGAGGAGGACAACCAGGAACCCATGAAACGGGGTCTGAAGTTGAATATCATCTCAGGGAAAACCTTCGGCATGAAAAGAGAGGGGACAAAATTAATGTCAATAATCACGGTCGCAGGTCATCAGGTAGTAAAGAACTTGATGAACCATCTGAGATTACGCTGGTACACCTGAACATCTATGCTGACTGCTTGAGAAAACAGAGCCCAATTTGGATTCTAAGGCCGTGAGAGCGTTACTTAAAACAGATGGGCCGAGACTAATGAGAGTATATGGATCTTATATAGAAGTCTATGGCCCAATCCCGATCCTGATGAATGTGGACGGCATAGATATTTACACGAAAGCTCATGTGACCAATGCCACTGACCATTTAGGCCGGATCTACGTCGGTCGAGAAGAGTTTAAGGTGAGTCAAATTGGACACAATGCCATGCTCGAGCAGGATGCGGTCCACATAGGCTGTGAAGCCGATCTGGCAGCACACTTATTGGACGTGCAGAGCAGCCAACTCTCCCTGAAAGGACTGCTGTGTAAGGACAAAAGTCTGTGTAATGGCGAAAAGAACAAATTAACGAGACAGTGCTCGCAAAAATCTTTGTCATCTTGCTGAATTGTTTCGGCTCGGGTGTACAGGGGCATCAGGCCACGGTGAAAATTCAAAAGAAGCGTCAAAGAGATGATAATTCCATTGACAAGTTTTTGGACGACCTCGAGCTGCTTAGTAGGAGAAGTGATCCCGACGGAAGGATATCGGAACGGAAATTGGCCTTAGCCTCGCAGTTCATTGATGGAGTGAAGAGTGATGAACTGAAAACCATGCTGGCCACACACTTTACCTTGTCAGCGGACTCCATGCCGACACCCGATGAATTGGGCATGAAATCACGCGAATATCTGCTCATAAAACCAAGGGCTCAAAATCGTTACATTAACTACGGCAACTACAGCGGAATGAAAACTTGCACAAATTCTGGTTGGTATAAACCTCGTGACGACATGGACAAAAGGAGGTCATTAGCTAATTGTGGTTTGGTGGACCATCACGTGTCAGCCTGTTCAACTTATAAACAAAACATAAAAGCGATTGATTACTTTCTTGACGATGCTGACGCAACGGACGAGGACCACGAATAACATGTGAGAGGGCTGATAATGAAGTATGAACCGAGGTGCTTTCTTGTAATCTGGAAGGACATTTCAAATCAGACTGCGTGCAATTCTGGGATGCAGTGGCAGACGCGAAGCATCCCCGCTATGAAGAGGCGCTATCAGGAGTCAAGCACGCCTAATGAACGAAGCTGAGTCACGGAAGAAAGAAGTGACAAAAGGCTTATTCACGACTGAAAAAGTCTAAACCTTGTCTAATGACGCAATACCTCGGGCCTGGAGGCTCAATCAGCTAGTGCGCTCAAAGTACTTTATGGCCTGGCGGCTCGTACCGACTACAAAACGTTCAACAAAAGTTGGCCACGCAAGAAGTTGAACAATGGGTAAGGTCTGAACGAGAAAACACAGAGCTGAGCGAGAAACTTGACATCTTAGAGAAGGCAGCGAAAGAGGAGGACAACCAGGAACCGATGAATAGGGGTCTGAAGTTGAATATCATCTCAGGGAAAACCTTCGGCATGACAAGAGAAGAGAGGGGACAAAAATAATGTCAATAATCACGATCGCAGGTCATCAGGTAGTAAAGAACTTGAGTGAACCATCTGAGATCACGCTGGTACATCTGAACATCTATGCTGACTACTTGAAAGAAACAGAACCCAATTTGGATTCTAAGGTCATGAGAGCGTTACTCAAAACTAATGTACCGAGATTAATGAGAGTAGATGGACATTATATAGAAGTCTATGGCCCATACCCGATCCTGATGAACGTGGACGGCATAAATATTCATACGAAAAATCACGTGACCAATGCCAGTGACCCTTTAGGCCGGATCTACGCCTTGCGAGAAGAGCTTAAGTTGCAAATAGTTGGACACAATGCCAGGCTCGAGCAGGATGCAGTCCACATAGGCTGTGAAGCCGATCTGGCATCACACTTATTTGACCAACAGGGCAGACAACTCTCCGTGAAAGGACTGCTTGACACTGGAGCGGTTTTCAGTGTCATGCCCATAAGCACCTGGTCTGACATGGGCTTTGACATGTCGGATCTGATTCCGACTAATATCAGACTGGCAGCGGACTCCCACGATTTCGCTACAGCTAGGAGGAAGGCATCTCTGGATGACATTTCTGTTCGTCGAAAATCCTGACGAATCCGACCAGTTCATCCTAGGACGAGACTTCGTGCGCAACTTCGACGTCACAATCGACCTTAACGACGGGTGGATACGGATCAAGCATCCAGAGAGAAAGTATGAAAAAAACCGATTAACCAAGCAAAGGTGCCAAATTTCCTAGATCGGAAGGTTAGGTTAAAACCAAATCAAGCTGTAATAGCGACATTTAGGATGAGGAATTTGAATGAGCCTAGTAGGAACAGATAATTGTGTCTTGTCCCCAACCCAAACAGTAAGAGCTCAGCTATTTTAGGAAGAAGCTTCTCACTCACTCGGAGCGGACTGTGTGTGAGTTTGTTGATGAACACACAGGCAACAACAGTGACCATACAACGAGGAAAGAAGCTTGACTATGCCTTGCCTCTAAACAAAGACTATCAGAGTTTGGAGTACTTGAAGATATTTAAAGTAACTGAGTGTCCATTACTTGCTAACCAAGATTGTATACTGAAAAAAATCAATGAATTGAAGTCTTTTAAGAAGGTATTTTCCATGAAATCAGAGACAGACGATGCGCTGCCCAGTTGCTCGAATTGCCCTGAGAGACCAACAGACATAAAATTAGCAGTAAATAAACCAGTCCTACCTGAGATAGAACACCTAAAAGGTAAAGTATCGGATAAGGAACCGGACTCTCTTAGAGCAGTGTTGAATCGGAACGCGGACGTTTTTTCGAAGCATAAAGCTGACATAGGTTGCTGCAATTTTGTAGAACACGAAATAGAGATAGAAGAAGGTTCGGTACCTCGAAGGGAGGGAGCTAGGAGAAAGACCCCATAGAATTCGGAAGCCTGCAGGAAAGAGATTGATGTGATAATGGAATACGACATCATTGAACCGTAGAAGTCCCCGCGGGCTTGCGGCGTAGTCATGGCAAAAAATAAAGGGGGCAGTTTAGGTTTTTTCGTGATTATCGTTACCTGAACGCAGTAACGATAAAGGACGCATACCCGAGTCCCCGCATTGATGAGAGCCTCTCCAAGTTGGGAGACGCCAAATTCTTCACGACGTTGGATTTGGGCTCTGCTTTCTGGCAAGTGCCCCTCAGAAAACAGGATCGAGAGAAAACGGGCTTTGCATAAGAGCTGGGACTTTTCGAGTAGAAAAGGATGCCGTTTGGACTATGCAATGCGACTGCTACATTCCAACGATTATTGGCCCAGGTGCTCCTGAATGTGTGAAACTCATAGTGTGTTACCTTGATGACGTGGTGATCGCAACACTTACCCTGGAGGACCGTAAAGAGAGACTGGACGAGGTCTTTAATTGCATGAAACAGGCCGGCCTGAAATGTAAACCCTCCAAGTGCGAAACCCTGAGAGACTCAATAGAGTAACTCGGTCGTCTTGTAGATAAACACAGAGTCAGACTAGATCCTGAAGCGGTTGAAACAGTACTGACATGGAAGGCACCGAAGACCGACACGCAATTGATGAGCTCTCTCGGATTCGCTAAATACTACCGAGAGTTTATCAAAGGGTATGCTGATAAGATATACCCTATGCAGCAGTTGATGCAAAATAAGGCTAAGAAAATCAGCTGGACTGACGTGGCTCAGGTCTCTTTTGAGAACATCGAGCGCGTTTTTTGCGAGGCTTCGGTCCTCGGTATGCCGACAGAGAAAGGGATGTTTGTGCTAGATACAACGGCATCAGTAGTTGCGATATCGGGCATACTTCACCAGGAACAAGAGTGGAACGGAAGGACTGTTCCCCGGCCAATAGCCTATGGGAGTAAAATCCTAAGCGACACTGAAATGAAATACGGTGCACCGAAAGCGGAGATGTTCACAGTGATTACCTTTGTTGAAAAGTACAGGGCCTACTTAGGGAGTGCTCCATTCAAGTTGCGCGTAGATAATCGAGCTCTTTCCTGGCTAAAGACTTATTCGATGAACCAAAACTATATCGGTCGCTGGGTCGTGCGTCTGGATGGCTATCACATGATTATAGAGCACCGATCACGTGACAAGCACCAGGATGCCGACAGCCTCAGCAAGAAGACGGAATTCTATGAGCGATTAAAAGAGAAGCAAGCTAACCAGGCAGAAATTAAGGATGGCTTTTCCTTTTTGGATAAAGATACTTATGAGAAGCTGCCACTCACCCGATGGCTTGATAAGTCTGGACAATCCATACGGGGACGCCCCAAGCTTCCCGTGGAAACGGGTGCTGAGATAAAAGTATTGGCAAACGGTGATCCGGTACCATTGGATTTGCTAGTTCGCTCGAACCTGGCGTAGCAAGAACGTACCAGGCTAGGCATCAATAGCATAGCCCTGTTAAACAAGACGGTGAAGGTAGCACTAGATGTCTCCGTGACCTGCTTGTCAGAGAAGTTGAAAGGCAAGATCATGAATGGATGGAGACCATGCACAGGTTGACCATCAATGAAAGAACGGATAAGAGACCGGTAGCCATTCGGAGTCGGGACGTTGAACTGGATTGCCGATCGATAGTGAACCAGCTAGTGAATTCGATACCAAAAGTTGTCCTTTTAAGGACTTCGTATGTGGAACCTCAACAGGCAACCGGTACTCAAACATCTCAAGAGGTCAGTGTTAAATGAAAAACCAGCGTGGCAAGAAGGGTTCAGTTCACTGATGCCAGGGAGAAGTACGAGCCGTGCTCGGACTGTTCATCCGGAGATGAAACATTGCCCGGTGGAGTCAAATCATATCTGACCTGGCCGGGATGATTTTTCCGGGGAGTCGAGAAACGTCAAGAACAAATAGACTACTCCCGCATGCAACGGTCTTCTGTACCAATCTAGAATCCTTACAGCCAGAAGCTACACCTTTGAAAAGGATATGGTGTGTTAAATTGATGGACGATGCCCAAGCTCGGATGATAAGCAGCGGACAGCTAAATGTGATAAAGGTATCGACTTTGAAGGGCTCAGCGAAACAATAGGATGACGAGCAGTTTAAAGAGATGGACAGAGAACGGAGCATCTGACAAAGGCGATTTGGAAGAAGAAAGCTATAAGATCCTAAAGCAAATTAAGAGAAAGGATTTGTTTTATTTGAACAAAAACGGGATTGTGGCCTGCAAGCGCGAAAAAGAAGACAAAGTCCTTTACAAAAACAATTCGATAGTGCTACCACATCTGCATCAAACTGAAATAATGTTCCGTTCACAAGATCAGATGGTTCATCAAGGCATGGAAAAGGTGTATAGCCGGATACCGAAGCGATTTGAATGGCCTGGCTTGAAAAAGGCCTGTGAGAAACGGATTTCTGCATGCTTGTCGTGTCAGCAAGCGGAGGATCCCGGGACGTTGAGGTTTCCTCTTCAATCGATAGAGTCGTCAGGATTCAATGAAGCGGTACAAATTGATCAACAAAAATTATGCATGACGGTCACGGGCTATAATCAAGTGCTCATAATGTTGATCATTTCACGAAATAGGCAGAGGCAGCTCCCCGCATGAAAGCATCATCGGTGGAGACGTGAGATCTTTTGATAAATATTTGAATAGCAAGGCACGGCTTCCCGATCACGTTCCAGTCAGACAATGGTAAAGCAATCCTTGGAGATCTCGCAAAGGAGTTAATGAAGAGGTCGCAAGTGGCACAGACCCACTCGACCACTTATCATCCACAAACAATTGGCCTGGTCTAAAGACAAAATCGTATACTAGTTTCCATGTTGAGGGTCTATTGCTCACGATACATGGACGATTGGGATAGGCACTTGCCGCAGATAATGGCCGCTTACAATAGCACCGAACACTCCACCACGCGAATAAGCCGCATATGATGTTACAAGGCCACAAGAAAGCCCTCCCATTAACTTTCTTCTATCCTGAGTACGAGGGTAAGAGAACAGCACCACAAAAGTACGTGCGTGATGTGATCAGGAGGCAACAGGAACTCAGTGATCTGTGCAGGAGGAACACGAAGCAGGCTCATGTAAGGCAGAAAAAGAGGTTTGACGAGAGGACCGCTGATGCAAAGGCCTACCAAAGGGAATCAAAAAATTGCTGAAAAAATGGCATGGTCCTTTTTGAATAACTGAAGTGCACCAGGTTGGTCGTTTTTTATCGACTGTGCAGCGGACGGGCAACTCATTGCGAGAAAATCAAACCGCACAATGCCTCATCGGTGGAATGGTGCACTCTCACTGACATGCATGATGAGGACTACTTGATAGTTGACCCGGCCTGCGTGGAGAATGAGAGAGGCACACGCGACGAGAACGACGGGAATGAGGTGATAGATGACGGTGATCTGCCACTTGACCTGGAGTTAACCAAGCGAGTGGATGTTGATGACGAAACCCTACCATATGCCAAAGAAGACTGGGACTGCTCAGAGCAGACGGAAGTCAAAACAGGAGTAGAGCCTGATTTTCCTTTCTCCATGGAGTCGCGCCAGGGCAAGAGGGGAAGGGATATAAAGAAATACAACCAGTATGGTGAAGACTTTGTCGTAGACAGGACTTATTTGAGCGACGTGGCGGACACGATATTGGGTCTGGACGAAATAGTAGTGTCACAGGAGATCGACCTGACCAACAATACAGATCAGGACAGCATCGGCGATTGCTCAGAACCGGAAAGGGAATTCGAAAATGAGGTAGAACAGATGCATGAGAAATAGTTGACAAACTTACGAGTGTTCGAGTGGCTCCATGATCTACCTGCAGATCCCAGGGATACAATCCCGACGATTCAGGATGTCGATCAGCCTAGCATCGAATATATCAGTAACGACAACGCCGAAACCAACTTGGTCGCTCCAGATGGTCCCGTACGTGTTCCCGAATCCATTCTCGATCTTCTCAATTTCTCGAGTTTTTTTTGGAAACAGAGGCCTGGTGTGGGAGGGATGATAGCGTTGTCCCCTGTTGCATCACAGATACCAGGAAAATATTTTTGTTTCATGGTAACTAAGGCCACTGACAGACAACACGTGAATCCCGAGTGTTTAGTGCTGGCACTAAATCGACTCAGGGATTTCCTTGTTGAGAGAGGAGTGACCTCGCTCTCCTTGCCGGTCTATGATCCTAATAGGGGAAAATTACATCCGAGAGAGCTATATGCCCTAGTACATGTTATATTTTCGGAAACGGACATCCAGGTTTACTTTCATAAAAAGTACTACCTGACCTTATGTTAGAGCCGTATTTAGTGCTAAAAAATTTAATAGTTTAATTTTTAAGCGTTAATATTAGGTTATAGGATAGTTATCAGGTATCAGGTTTTCGTAATAGTAGTGTTGATGTACGGTATTGATGTTTTGTGTTATTGTGTGGTTATGATTGTGTGATGATTATGTATTTGTGGACTGGAATATTCCAGATGTGAAAGGTGACAGCCTTCAATTTTATTACATTTTACGATCCACCTTGATGCTAGCGTTTAAACTAAGAACAAAAAGAGAATTTCAACTGACTGCTTTTAAAAGAGATTAATGATGTCTTGATTTTAAGATGAGATAGCTTGTATGATTAAACTAAGTCTTGACTTGTCTTTTGGATTGTGATTGATCATACATTGTTTATTGAACTTGCATCAAAACCAACACGAGAACGAGGTGTATCAGCGGTTGATTGATTGTAAAACTCGTAATGCTCTTCAATGCGATGGGAAGAGAAGGCCATGGGGACCGCCTCACAGAAGTAGTGTTAATGCTGGCTTTCGGTGAGTCCGGTACCGCCGACCGGAGCACAAATCGACTCATGCGATAGAGACGTGGAAAGATGCCTGGCCATGACCTTGCTCATGAGCCAGGGTTAGGCGAACAATGTTATTATAGGCTGGGAGAGATGCCAAGGCCAGTACGCCCCAATTCCTCAGCACAGCCTCTCTTCGGACCAAAAAGATGACGCGATGGGCCGGCCGCATCGCATTTTGTGGACTCACCAAGTGCAGCTCCACCGTCAAAGAAGGTGAGAGAGAACGAGATCGAAATACAGACGGCAGAAACCAATGGAACTCTTGAAAAAAGGGATAATGACTGGGAAGAATTCTGCGCTAAGTTTGATGAAAACAAAGAGAAAGTTAAACATCGTGACGAATGGAAGAGAAAGTTTGACGAGTTACAGATCGCTTTCGAGGAGGAGGAAAGCAACTGAAGGAGCTCTACAGTGCGACAGTGAGCAAGTTGTCACCAGATGTCCTGGCGATGATGAGCCCCATTACGACGACCAAGGCTAAGTCTCAAGAGCTTTACAGACCGAGTGAGGTGACAGCCCCGCAACAAATGAGCTCGCCTTCAACCGCGAGAAATACGATACCGGATCCCTCAGATACCTACCTCGCACCTCACTTTCAGGAGAAATTCGAGTAGGTGGCCAAAGCTACGATGCAGGAGATACACCGAGCAGGGGACAGAAGCTTAAGTAGGATCGTTCCTTCTCAGCAGGGAGGCCAGTCACCCATCAGGGAAGAAAAGACAACAAAACCCGAGTGGAGCCAAAGTGAGGTCGCGAGCGATCGTTGTCCGAAAGGATCTCAACACTGGAAGAACCTTCGTGCAGGTTGCCGCAGAACACCCGAGGGCCTGCCTGATTGGCATGACCTGGAACCCAGCGACGATCCACCAACCGATGCCAGCTGGCAGCCAACACCTGATTATGGGAGATAGCTTGGTGAGGGATCTGAAAAATATCTTCGTGGTGGGACAGACCGCTGTAATCTCCTTTGGCGGAGCCTCAGTGACTCAAGTGATCAAGATGATGGAACTACAGAACGATGATCGGGTGAACACACTAACCTTGATGATAGAGACTAACGACGTCTCAAGGAATCCCGTCATGAATCGGCTCACCGACAGCCGACTTCATGAATGGGAATGCTAATAGGTGGAATACGATAATGAGGAACCTGATTACAACTAATCCCAACGATCTCTGGTTGATTGACGTCGAGAATGCGTTGAGAATGGTGGATCATAGTGCCTTAACGAGGGATGGGATACACTCCAAAAAGGCAAACGGCGGATAAACGACGCATCTCAAACAAAGATAGAAGAGATGCAAGCCGAAATACTGACGATGATCAATCCGGTGGCACGAGGTAGCCCTACTGGCAGGGTGACTGATGTCTCATATACCTGAACCACTCGCAGATCGACTGAGATCTCTGACCACGAGAGGGGGAGGTTGTGAACCGCCCCCGCTCCCCGAGGTCGGTCGCCCCCGCGTTCCGAGGAGAATCGACTTGGGACAAGAGATGGTCCACCACGACAAAGGTGGCTCACGAAGCGACCACGAGCACCGCAAGCCAACCTAAAAGTGCGACATCGGCTCAAAGGAACTCGCAAGCAGATCCTGCAGCAGTTTTTGATACAAGCAGAGTCAGTGAGTTGTTATGGAATAGATCGGACCCCAGACGATTCGAGGCAGACATGGCGAACAAGTTCAACTTGAAAACGCTGACATGTCAAGCAGACGCGAAGAAAAAGCTTAATGGACAAGATCCTACGGTATTCGGGTTATACCGAATAGCAGGAGTAGATTGGCTTTTGGCCGAAGAGGAACAATTCAGTTCCATCACTACTCTGAGATTGGTAGATCTGAAGGGTTTGCCCAGAGATAACACCATGGGGCCATTAAGCACGAGGTCATTGACGGACATCCGTCATCAGGTGAGACAAAGAGTCTCGCCAAACCGCAAAGGGAACTTTCTAGTGGAGAACAAACCCAACAACAGACATCAAAAGATCTACAGACAGTTTGCGAAGCCCCGGGGACAGTCAGCGGACGAGTTTTCGAAGGATTATCCCCGGGTAAGCTCAGTGGAAGTTGATGAGAAGAGATACGCGCACCTGGAGTTACCAGAGGGAGCTAGCCTGTTTGCAGCCTATGAACCTCAGGATATGAAGCTGGGGGAATTCTTGATAGTGGCTATTTCGACCGGATGTGGTCTTCCTCACAGCTCTTAATTTAGACTGGGGTGAAGCGGTGGGAATGGCGATAAGTGTACAGAGAGTGGTCAACGGGGACCCAGAAGTGGTAATGATAGGCGGATCAAATGACCACTTGCAGAGTAGACGACTCTTGAATGCTCTCGTCAATGAATTTACACCGAGCTCGGAAGCTGTGCGATTAAGACGCTTCTATCTGCCATGTTGGAGGCCGAGAAGTCAATACGGCAATGTTTTGCGAGGTAACTGTTCAAGGTTATCTTCGCGCTGTCTCCTGGCTATGCCTCGCTACCCGAACCCCTGCAGTTCGTATACGCCATGGTTGTCTTGTTGGCGGAAGGACAGTTTGATGTGATGATACCTGCACCAAACCAGCAAGTGGATCCCAACCTTTAGTAACCCTTCCGATCAAAACTACCTGGGATATGGTCTTACATCTCGTGCGCGATCCAAAGATTTAAGGATCATAGCATGACAAATGTCGTGTTGGATGAGGGGTTGGGACATGAATTTTCCCTATTCGGCCGGCTGTTGAAATTGAGGCCACGAGTGGGTGATGAGAACCGGTTAGTGCAGCGCCTGGCAAATAATTTATGGTTTCAGCAGACCGATTATGCGAGGGACGAAAGGAGGAACCTGGTGAGAAGGAACGCCCTCTCCACAGAAAAAGCTCTTAAGGTTATGCCCTTGAGGAAAAAGCCTCACACCATCCTTTGGTTGTGTACCACGGCTGTGTACGTTGGGACAAGACGCCTTTGATCTTGCCCCAGCAGTGGTGAGAGAGATCCACCAATATCTGAAGAAGATACTAGACGCGAGAGAGTAGGTAGGCGCGACGATGTTGCAGCTGATACAGGAGATTAACAAACACGATGTCACTGTACAGGTTCCAGGCAGACGTGCTGGCAACGAAGGCCGAATATGGAAGTTCTGATGTTATCTTCGCGGGAATGAACGTGGGGTAGTCACCCGCGTTCATTAGCAGTTGGTATCCTAGGGCCTCTAGGAACATAGTAGCCAACTTCGTGAGAGATATCAGGAAGTTGTCCATTAGTCTTGTGCTGACACTGTACGTGGCCTTCGGACACGAGAGCTTCGTGAAGGGACCTGTGGTACTTTCACTCAGGAACTGGCTGATCTCCGACTGCGAGTGAGATTTGTGAGACTTGTTTGTGTTACTGAGATGCCCCGAACAACTGCAAGGACCGAAGAGAGAATTTGATGCCCAAATGGAGACAGCCTCCTAAAGAAAACTGACAGATTGGAGCAATTTGCTCCTTCAGTGCCTTCTAAAGCAGATAGAAGTTTATCCGGGGAAGATAAACCAGTCTCCAACGGAAAAGAAATGAAAAAGTATGGGGGCATGCCCCTGTTGACCGACTTGGCCCTAATGATGCGGGTCGACCAGCTGACTCTGATCATCGGATTGAGAGAATTCGTTACCGCGATGTACGGGCCTGTAGTGACGCTGTGCTCCCGGACGTGCAGCTGGAGGCGTATAAGCATTCAGTTCTGTACGTTAATCTCGTGTCAATCGTGGATTGATCCGTGCTGAACTGGGTGACTGGCGATTGAAGATCGACTATTCCGAAGAATTTCGGAGCCTGACTGGGTGTTGATGGACTGAACAACAGCTTTAGGTGTCGGGTGGGCGGCGAGAACCTTTCGAACGTCCAATTCAACCCTAAGCTCTGGAAACTACAACCAATCGTCAAGGGTACGAAAGACGCAGTGAAAATCCCGGCTTGGCCGGAGACCTACGCCCATGTGAAGGAAAATCAGGACACGTGGTTGGAGGGTTCAATTCTTCTGCTGGATATGTACCCCCTGTATCCGCGCATCAGGAGGATTTTACTGGGAGTGACTGGTCCAGTCTTGGAACCTAGGACTGGAGCTGCTCAAGACTTAGAGGAGAGAATGCTCAAATGGAGCGAGGGAATGGAGCCGCACTTCATCAGTTGGAATGCTGCAGCGTTACATACCTTCGAGTTTACTTTCCAGGATGTATGAAGCAGAAAGATTATCAAGGCCATACCGTCGAGGAAGCTAGATGTGTCTGCAGGTCATTGGAACGACGTAAACACTCAAGCCGACGACAAGTCTAGACCGAAATGGCCCAGACGAGAGACAGAAGTCTTGCTGGAAGTGGCAAGCGAGTCAGGAGGATGCATCTGTCTGACGACAGAAGAAGTGGCGCCGCATGGTGAGGAGCCCGTAGAAATTGTCATAAGTGAGAAGGTGTTCTACCAGGCAGGTGACATGACGATACCGGCTCGGTCGTTTTCAGGAGTTGAAATGCGCCAAGGCCCCTCTGGGCTGGGACCCAAGCCAGACGATGGAGGAAAGAAAGAAGACGCGAACAAAGAAAATCAGGGAGAGAACAATCCCATGGAGGGTAAAGGCGACAAAATGAGAGAGTTCGACATGGGTGCGCTGGAGAGAGATCTCCTGGAGTATGACTTCAATGAAGCGGAAGATGGTGGACTAATGAGTTGCCAATCCTGATGACAACATCATCGTTTATGTCACCCACCAAGGAGCCCCCGGCTAGCTTGTCTCCCGTGGTGTTTAGATCCCCGATTGAAGCACACCAGGGTAGTGGCGCGCCCAAGCTGCTATATGAATCTCCTCGAAGGCGGAGGAGGGATGAATCGCTGCGAGGGGCATGTTGTGATTGATCATACATTGTTTATTGAACTTGCATCAAAACCAACACGAGAACGAGGTGTATCAGCGGTTGATTGATTGTAAAACTCGTAATGCTCTTCAATGCGATGGGAAGAGAAGGCCATGGGGACCGCCTCACAGAAGTAGTGTTAATGCTGGCTTTCGGTGAGTCCGGTACCGCCGACCGGAGCACAAATCGACTCATGCGATAGAGACGTGGAAAGATGCCTGGCCATGACCTTGCTCATGAGCCAGGGTTAGGCGAACAATGTTATTATAGGCTGGGAGAGATGCCAATGCCAGTACGCCCCAATTCCTCAGCACAGCCTCTCTTCGGACCAAAAAGATCACGCGATGGGCCGGCCGCATCGCATTTTGTGGACTCACCAAGTGCAGCTCCACCGTCAAAGAAGGTGAGAGAGAACGAGATCGAAATACAGACGGCAGAAACCAATGGAACTCTTGAAAAAAGGGATAATGACTGGGAAGAATTCTGCGCTAAGTTTGATGAAAACAAAGAGAAAGTTAAACATCGTGACGAATGGAAGAGAAAGTTTGACGAGTTACAGATCGCTTTCGAGGAGGAGGAAAGCAACTGAAGGAGCTCTACAGTGCGACAGTGAGCAAGTTGTCACCAGATGTCCTGGCGATGATGAGCCCCATTACGACGACCAAGGCTAAGTCTCAAGAGCTTTACAGACCGAGTGAGGTGACAGCCCCGCAACAAATGAGCTCGCCTTCAACCGCGAGAAATACGATACCGGATCCCTCAGATACCTACCTCGCACCTCACTTTCAGGAGAAATTCGAGTAGGTGGCCAAAGCTACGATGCAGGAGATACACCGAGCAGGGGACAGAAGCTTAAGTAGGATCGTTCCTTCTCAGCAGGGAGGCCAGTCACCCATCAGGGAAGAAAAGACAACAAAACCCGAGTGGAGCCAAAGTGAGGTCGCGAGCGATCGTTGTCCGAAAGGATCTCAACACTGGAAGAACCTTCGTGCAGGTTGCCGCAGAACACCCGAGGGCCTGCCTGATTGGCATGACCTGGAACCCAGCGACGATCCACCAACCGATGCCAGCTGGCAGCCAACACCTGATTATGGGAGATAGCTTGGTGAGGGATCTGAAAAATATCTTCGTGGTGGGACAGACCGCTGTAATCTCCTTTGGCGGAGCCTCAGTGACTCAAGTGATCAAGATGATGGAACTACAGAACGATGATCGGGTGAACACACTAACCTTGATGATAGAGACTAACGACGTCTCAAGGAATCCCGTCATGAATCGGCTCACCGACAGCCGACTTCATGAATGGGAATGCTAATAGGTGGAATACGATAATGAGGAACCTGATTACAACTAATCCCAACGATCTCTGGTTGATTGACGTCGAGAATGCGCTGAGAATGGTGGATCATAGTGCCTTAACGAGGGATGGGATACACTCCAAAAAGGCAAACGGCGGATAAACGACGCATCTCAAACAAAGATAGAAGAGATGCAAGCCGAAATACTGACGATGATCAATCCGGTGGCACGAGGTAGCCCTACTGGCAGGGTGACTGATGTCTCATATACCTGAACCACTCGCAGATCGACTGAGATCACTGACCACGAGAGGGGGAGGTTGTGAACCGCCCCCGCTCCCCGAGGTCGGTCGCCCCCGCGTTCCGAGGAGATTCGACTTGGGACAAGAGATGGTCCACCACGACAAAGGTGGCTCACGAAGCGACCACGAGCACCGCAAGCCAACCTAAAAGTGCGACATCGGCTCAAAGGAACTCGCAAGCAGATCCTGCAGCAGTTTTTGATACAAGCAGAGTCAGTGAGTTGTTATGGAATAGATCGGACCCCAGACGATTCGAGGCAGACATGGCGAACAAGTTCAACTTGAAAACGCTGACATGTCAAGCAGACGCGAAGAAAAAGCTTAATGGACAAGATCCTACGGTATTCGGGTTATACCGAATAGCAGGAGTAGATTGGCTTTTGGCCGAAGAGGAACAATTCAGTTCCATCACTACTCTGAGATTGGTAGATCTGAAGGGTTTGCCCAGAGATAACACCATGGGGCCATTAAGCACGAGGTCATTGACGGACATCCGTCATCAGGTGAGACAAAGAGTCTCGCCAAACCGCAAAGGGAACTTTCTAGTGGAGAACAAACCCAACAACAGACATCAAAAGATCTACAGACAGTTTGCGAAGCCCCGGGGACAGTCAGCGGACGAGTTTTCGAAGGATTATCCCCGGGTAAGCTCAGTGGAAGTTGATGAGAAGAGATACGCGCACCTGGAGTTACCAGAGGGAGCTAGCCTGTTTGCAGCCTATGAACCTCAGGATATGAAGCTGGGGGAATTCTTGATAGTGGCTATTTCGACCGGATGTGGTCTTCCTCACAGCTCTTAATTTAGACTGGGGTGAAGCGGTGGGAATGGCGATAAGTGTACAGAGAGTGGTCAACGGGGACCCAGAAGTGGTAATGATAGGCGGATCAAATGACCACTTGCAGAGTAGACGACTCTTGAATGCTCTCGTCAATGAATTTACACCGAGCTCGGAAGCTGTGCGATTAAGACGCTTCTATCTGCCATGTTGGAGGCCGAGAAGTCAATACGGCAATGTTTTGCGAGGCAACTGTTCAAGGTTATCTTCGCGCTGTCTCCTGGCTATGCCTCGCTACCCGAACCCCTGCAGTTCGTATACGCCATGGTTGTCTTGTTGGCGGAAGGACAGTTTGATGTGATGATACCTGCACCAAACCAGCAAGTGGATCCCAACCTTTAGTAATCCTTCCGATCAAAACTACCTGGGATATGGTCTTACATCTCGTGCGCGATCCAAAGATTTAAGGATCATAGCATGACAAATGTCGTGTTGGATGAGGGGTTGGGACATGAATTTTCCCTATTCGGCCGGCTGTTGAAATTGAGGCCACGAGTGGGTGATGAGAACCGGTTAGTGCAGCGCCTGGCAAATAATTTATGGTTTCAGCAGACCGATTATGCGAGGGACGAAAGGAGGAACCTGGTGAGAAGGAACGCCCTCTCCACAGAAAAAGCTCTTAAGGCTATGCCCTTGAGGAAAAAGCCTCACACCATCCTTTGGTTGTGTACCACGGCTGTGTACGTTGGGACAAGACGCCTTTGATCTTGCCCCAGCAGTGGTGAGAGAGATCCACCAATATCTGAAGAAGATACTAGACGCGAGAGAGTAGGTAGGCGCGACGATGTTGCAGCTGATACAGGAGATTAACAAACACGATGTCACTGTACAGGTTCCAGGCAGACGTGCTGGCAACGAAGGCCGAATATGGAAGTTCTGATGTTATCTTCGCGGGAATGAACGTGGGGTAGTCACCCGCGTTCATTAGCAGTTGGTATCCTAGGGCCTCTAGGAACATAGTAGCCAACTTCGTGAGAGATATCAGGAAGTTGTCCATTAGTCTTGTGCTGACACTGTACGTGGCCTTCGGACACGAGAGCTTCGTGAAGGGACCTGTGGTACTTTCACTCAGGAACTGGCTGATCTCCGACTGCGAGTGAGATTTGTGAGACTTGTTTGTGTTACTGAGATGCCCCGAACAACTGCAAGGACCGAAGAGAGAATTTGATGCCCAAATGGAGACAGCCTCCTAAAGAAAACTGACAGATTGGAGCAATTTGCTCCTTCAGTGCCTTCTAAAGCAGATAGAAGTTTATCCGGGGAAGATAAACCAGTCTCCAACGGAAAAGAAATGAAAAAGTATGGGGGCATGCCCCTGTTGACCGACTTGGCCCTAATGATGCGGGTCGACCAGCTGACTCTGATCATCGGATTGAGAGAATTCGTTACCGCGATGTACGGGCCTGTAGTGACGCTGTGCTCCCGGACGTGCAGCTGGAGGCGTATAAACATTCAGTTCTGTACGTTAATCTCGTGTCAATCGTGGATTGATCCGTGCTGAACTGGGTGACTGGCGATTGAAGATCGACTATTCCGAAGAATTTCGGAGCCTGACTGGGTGTTGATGGACTGAACAACAGCTTTAGGTGTCGGGTGGGCGGCGAGAACCTTTCGAACGTCCAATTCAACCCTAAGCTCTGGAAACTACAACCAATCGTCAAGGGTGCGAAAGACGCAGTGAAAATCCCGGCTTGGCCGGAGACCTACGCCCATGTGAAGGAAAATCAGGACACGTGGTTGGAGGGTTCAATTCTTCTGCTGGATATGTACCCCCTGTATCCGCGCATCAGGAGGATTTTACTGGGAGTGACTGGTCCAGTTTTGGAACCTAGGACTGGAGCTGCTCAAGACTTAGAGGAGAGAATGCTCAAATGGAGCGAGGGAATGGAGCCGCACTTCATCAGTTGGAATGCTGCAGCGTTACATACCTTCGAGTTTACTTTCCAGGATGTATGAAGCAGAAAGATTATCAAGGCCATACCGTCGAGGAAGCTAGATGTGTCTGCAGGCCATTGGAACGACGTAAACACTCAAGCCGACGACAAGTCTAGACCGAAATGGCCCAGACGAGAGACAGAAGTCTTGCTGGAAGTGGCAAGCGAGTCAGGAGGATGCATCTGTCATAAGTGAGAAGGTGTTCTACCAGGCAGGTGACATGACGATACCGGCTCGGTCGTTTTCAGGAGTTGAAATGCGCCAAGGCCCCTCTGGGCTGGGACCCAAGCCAGACGATGGAGGAAAGAAAGAAGACGCGAACAAAGAAAATCAGGGAGAGAACAATCCCATGGAGGGTAAAGGCGACAAAATGAGAGAGTTCGACATGGGTGCCCTGGAGAGAGATCTCCTGGAGTATGACTTCAATGAAGCGGAAGATGGTGGACTAATGAGTTGCCAATCCTGATGACAACATCATCGTTTATGTCACCCACCAAGGAGCCCCCGGCTAGCTTGTCTCCCGTGGTGTTTAGATCCCCGATTGAAGCACACCAGGGTAGTGGCGCGCCCAAGCTGCTATATGAATCTCCTCGAAGGCGGAGGAGGGATGAATCGCTGCGAGGGGCATTTCTGAGCACTTGCCTGAAGAAGAATGGGAACGTTACCAGAGTGAGCTGGAGAGGAAAACTAGTGAGGCGTGGAAGCGTGTAGCCTTTATGGATAGTACCTGGGGCATAATGCGAAGATTCGGCACTAAGTCCGTGATGAAAGTGGGATTGAATCAGCCCATCATGCGAGATAGAAAAATGGTGGAGTTCACTGAATCTGACGAGGAGGAGTTCGAGGAGGAGATCTGACGAGGAGGAGAAGAATCTCAGAGGAGAGCGCTGAGGGAAGTCCGATTATGCGAGATCAGCCCATCAAAAGAGCCAGGACAGGACTGAGGAAGTATAAGTCTATTGTGAGAAAACTGAAGAATAAGGTGAATGATAAACTTACCAACCCGCAGGTTGTGAAGTCGAAGGCCGCATTAGTAGTGATGTCGCTAGCGAAGGTGTCCCGTCCAAACGAAGTCGGATAAGGGGATGGTGTCATGCACGGAGGCAAGGAGAAAGAGAATCAAGTGCCACCAATCTTGCTGGCAGGACTGATTTCCACGGCTTCAAAAGCAAAGAAGAGCGAGAGGTCCTTGGCTGACACCAGACTGGAGATGGAGGTCATCAGCCAATGCGTCATCGTCCTGCGTCAGGACAGATTTGCAAGTGAGACTTGTATGGTGCCTTATTGGGATAAAAAAAAATTGGAGTGCGAAGCTACCATTGAGACGAAGGCCAGAGAATAAGAAGAACTGATGGGGGCTTTAAAAGTGCTGATCGCCATGGACGACTCCGCGATATCATGGGCGAAAAGGAAAGATACACTTTGCTTTGTCAAGTTCGTGGTGGGTTGTATCTCCACTCCGGTGCTAGAAGAATGCGTGAAGGTAATCAGACCGAGGTCGACGAAGCGTGAAGAAGTCTTGTTGGAACTCTACCAGGACATGCCACTGCAGATCCCGACAAAAGAGTGAAACAACCTTGATAGCTACCGGAGATTGGAGGAAGTCAGGAGATGCTCTAACAAAGAATTGACAGTCACTAGAGAATTGCTGACAAGAATTCGGAGTCTGAAGTAATATGTGATGTTAGGGAAGCAGAAGTCCCTCCAGTATGTGTCAGGAGTTCCGGGAATGGCTTATAATCCATTCTTCAACGCAGAAGCGAGGGACTTGTACTTCCACTTCGAGCAAGCGATAGTCCTCGACTTCTGGGTGGAGAGAGTGCGGGAATTGGGGATGATAACGTCTGAACAGCTGCACTTGGGAATAATTCTGGAGGAACGAATGGTCGAACCCTCGGTTCACAAATTGGAAGGTTAAGTGAGTTTTGAGTGTATCTCATGGGACGGAAATCTCCTGAGTGATCGGATGAAAACAGACACCTACCTGCCCGCCAGTCGTGGACTGGTAGGACACGTGTGTGGAGTGGTCACTGCTTGGAAACTTTGGCCGAACAACATTGCCAGTTAGCGAGACTGTTCGGGAGGCTAAGCATGTTGGACAAAAGCGAGATGGAATTGATTGCGGACTGCCACGGAGTTACTAAGGTGAATCTGGTAACTGCCTTGGGATTCTATAGTATGACGAGCTCCCTAGAATCACTGGAATGTATCGAGAGAGCACATGAATTGGTGACCGCCCTGAGCGTGGAAGTGTTTCCGGGTTCATTGAAGACTGAGCAGAAAATTGGAAGCTTGCGAGACGCTATTGAGAATTAGATGAACCTAAAGCAGTGAGAGATATCACAAGACAGCGGGCTCCAAATACCCGGTGGGTTCCAGTGCAGCACCATACTTTAACAGCAAATACCCGACGCACCTGGTGGTTGTGGATGCTAGAACGCAGCATCGACTGATTGACCAACTCTTTTCGTTGCCTAGGTGAGTACGATTGTCGAGATTGTCTGAGAAATCTCATGAGCTATTGGCGAAGATCCTTCGGGCAGTCCCGGAGAGGTCTAGGGATGAACTAGAAGAAATAATGGGAGGAGATTTTTGCGAAGTTCCAGAAGAAGAAAGCGAGTGGGACGATTTCAAACTATTTCCCTACGATAGATGAGAAGGATGAACGCATCAGACGTTGTAGGAAATCAAGCGCCTGATGATAGCATCGGGTTATCGAGCTTGGAGGAATATCCTATTGACTCATGGGGATACC
Organism: Symsagittifera roscoffensis; assembly: GCF_963678635.1. Lineage (NCBI taxonomy): Eukaryota > Metazoa > Xenacoelomorpha > Acoela > Convolutidae > Symsagittifera > Symsagittifera roscoffensis. Next base: position 40,858 of record NW_026971303.1, on the reverse strand, counting down.
CGTGTCACTTCCTGGTGCAGACGTTTTGATACCCCAAGAGAGCGAGCCTACTTTTGGTGTGGGATGCTGGAGAATTATTCTCCATGGGATTGCCCGATCAAACTCAGAACGTGACAATATTGGTAGTCAGCGCCATGCTGGCGGTGAGGTGGCTGGAAGCCAACGCAGGAACGACTGAACAGCAAATGGCTGTGCCAACTCCAGAGTAACTGAGCAGAGTGAGCTGGATTGAGTGAGAAGAAACTGGATTTGTTCAGGACTACCTGTAAAGTTCTGAGAATAGCGAAAGCGATAGAAAGAATATGGGCGAGACAAAGATTGATGCCCTGATTCCGTGCGGTGATGACAGCATGGGTGTATGAACGCGCAAAGCGTCATATGTCCGGAAACATAGAAGTCTATCAATCTTTCCAGCTACATATTGAACGGGGAGCCTATAAGAGGGTAATCCTGACACATAAGAACGCTGTGATTACAGCGGTGGAAAGAGTAGCTGGAATGTCTTGCATCACCGAACAGGAGAAGAAAGAGGTCTTACAAGCTGACCTAGAGCGAAATTTGAGCCTCTGTTTGCATATCAGCTTATGCAGGAATAGGGAGTAGAAAGTGAACGTGGATCTACTGATCTGTTGCAAACAAAGGTTGCTGGAGCAAGAAAGCTGGGCACGGCCCGTAATTCTGCGGACATGCTGCAGAAGGTTCTGGAAGACAGGGAGATAGAAGAGCAGGAACCAGAAGCATGGAGTGAGAGTTGAAGATGAGACACGAGGTGAAAGTGAAGAGAAAAGAAAAAACTTAATTGTTGTAGTGTGTTAAGACTTGAATTAATCAAGCAAGATTTTTTTGAGACTAATAAACTTTTTGTTTTGATGATGTTTGGTCAGGCCAGACTTTGTTGAAGCTAGAAATTGTTGTTACATTTTTTCAATTGCAAGTAAAATTTTAGTTGATGTTATTTATTTATTTGGCCTTAGGTGAGTATATATACCTATTTGAACCTGACTGATGTTTTTAACCTGTGTAGACACCTCTTCACTTTGTGGCGATCTGGTAAGGTTTCGGTACGTTCGCTTGAGGAGGGTGAGTACCTCATTAACTTTCCTAGCCACAGAGTTTCTTAACTTTAATGCTGAGGTCAACAGCATAAATGAACGATTATATTTTGTGAGTGACGTTTAGTTCATTTTAACGGGTGCGTGGACGTGCCACGTTCCAGACTTTTTAAAATTAGCAAGAGCGAGAAGAAATTTTAATGGTGAAATGATTTAAGTAGTCAGAAAAGGAAGTTGGTCTAGGACACTCCTCATAGTGCAATTTTTGTGAAAATGTTAGAAGACAGTGAAATGTAGTACAATGCCAATTATGAAACGCAGTGAGTTGAAATGACGGTGATAAATTTCATTTTCCAATGCGATTTGTAAGTTAATTATAGAAAAAAGGATCACCACTTGAAGATAACCCGGAGTTAGGCGTTCAATGCGGACATTGAAGGAGACTGTCCGGGGAGTATGTGCCATTCCCCGGATTGGCAGAATCAAATCCTCCGACGAGAACAAAGTGGACATTAGTGGCGTTAAAGAAGAATTCGTTATGAAAAGGAGGGTCAGAAAATTCTGGAATTTTTAATATTCAAATTTTTGATTCTCAACAGATTGTTTCTGAGAAATGTGGGAACGACCATTTTGAACCAGAAAAGAAAATAACAAAACGAACAAACGAGTACGCTGAAAAAAAAACAAATTGGAAAGAAGCAAGAGAAAAACGAAGTCTCTAATCGTGACGACCAGACACGATAAGATACTTAGCTGAAGCAGATAGGAAGAAAGGAGGTTTAAGTGGGACAGCTGGGGTGAATCCGTTTCCTCCCGTGCCACGAGATTGGAGAGATAATCTCTGAGGGAGAACGGATTTGAAGGCCCGGTGCCCAGAAACTATCACACTGTGTGAGACTGTAAAACTTATTATTTAGCTGCTTTGATGCCCTGAATAGTTGAGTTAACTCGGATTTTATATAGTTTTCAGAGCATGAGTACCTAGAAAGGAGAAAAGGTCAATCCAGCTCCAATTGATTTAGTATATAACTGTAACAAAAAACATAGTAAATAATGGATTCCCAGCCGTGTTTTTAATGGTAATCACGTAGTCTGGTGATCTGAGACCCAGCTATGTGATTATCTTGGCATGTATCGAAAGCTGATCAAAAGTCCTTTGATGGCTAAAAATGACTGATGACCTAAAAATGGTAACTTTTTCCTTCGTCCTTAACAGACCAGAAAACTAACTGGCTAGGTCTGGATGGTGAAAAACGAATAGAATTAAGGTAACTGACGCCTGCCAGTCATTAATAGGTTTTTTTTCTACGCTCCGTCACTGTACAATGTTTGGGCGAATGTTATACCAGGATGCCCAGCTGGAGCTAATGTCTTAGCGGATTGTCTTCAAACACCAAGACAACCTACATGCTGTTTTGTCGAAGCTTCCTTCAAACACGAAAAGAATAGAGTGGAGAAAAAAACACTGGTGGATAGAGGCGTGGAAACTGTTGGGCAGACTGACGAGAAGGCTTCAATGGAGAGGGTGAGTTAGACTTGTGTTATTTGTGTTGCTTTGTATCTTGTGAAATTTTTTTCCTCGTGGCCTGCAAAACAATGAGCACTTTTGTACTCCCGCCTCCAGTCTTGATTTGGACTTTTAAAAACTCAATTGGAAATTAGTCCGTGGTTATGCCTACATAGATGTTAAATTTATCAACTACCACCAACGTGTTGAACTCCTGAGAGTTTGTCAAAAATCTACATTAATTTTTTGAGGCTCAGGGTACCGGAAATTGGGGTGTTTTCGGACCAAGCAGTACACAGTTTTCAGACAAAATTTCTAAGAACGGAGGTCATAAAGCAAGGACAGATGAGAAAAACGTCAGGGGCAAACTAGAAAAGGCAATAGGCGCAGTACAGAGGAGTGTAGATGAGAAATTTGGGCCTTTGGTAATGACTAAAAACTACAACAACAATTAAAGAGATAAACCAAAATATAGTGCACAGGCATTAGAGGAAAATTATTTAGCTTAATTATTTAGTATGTGCAAAAGTGTTCCCAAGTATTTCTTATAAATGGTCACTTATCCTCTGTTAAAGAAAGTTACCAGTGATGTAACTTAGGGTAGTCTTATTGGACCCTTGTTTTTTCGGGTGTTCCTTTACAACCTGCCGCGCGAGTGTGAAAAATTGACAACACTCTTATTTGCTGACGAAACGAAATTTTATGTAGAAGTAGCAAGATAGATAAAATTCAGCCAGACCTAGACAAAAACTTTTAACGCGTTTTAGATAACAACATGTTTTTCAATCTTGGCAAATGCAACTATTTAAATTCTGGAAAAATTAATAATTCGTTTTTCTTCATAGAATATGAAATCAACAAAGAAGGGAATCAAAAAGATTTGCAACTCTTTATATCGAGTGACCCAAACTGGAACTCACAAACGGATGCTGTATGTTTAAAAGCCAATCGAACGCTCTTCTTGTTAGAGCAAAAAACAAACAAACTAAATCCTGTGGCAAAACTCAGCCTTTACAAATCTATAATAAAAACTGTTTTGCTTTATGCTAGGCCCTGTTTTTGGTTTAAAAAATACGTTTTATGCCAGCTAGAAATTTTTCAAAAGCGCATGGTTAACCTATAGAGAAAAAAATTTCCAGTTGCAACTTTTGACTTTATCCATGTACATTCAGATGAACTACATAGTGTTATTTTAAAATATTTTTAATGGGACACACGACTGTGTAGATTTTAATATCCCCATTTTTATCGAAAACTCACGCAATCTGGTGTTTAAGCTGAAGATGCCCAAGAGGTCAAAAGCAGAAAAAGACATCTTCTAACAGACTTGTCGACTTGTCAACGTTCTCCAACTGGAATACTGCTGGCCTAAAGAAACGGGTTTTAAGGATATTCTGGAAACACCTGGAGCATTACGATGAACTGAGCAAGTTCACATGGAAAGTTGCGTGCAATTTTACATTGATTGACTGCAGGCGCAAACTTTCAGTTTGAACGTGTACTTCGACGGGGCCTGGACCACATGTGGTACAACCACAGAAGCTATCATACTACTACTACTACTACTACTACTACTACTACTGCTACTACCACTAAAAATAACTAAAGAAACTATCAGAAAAGCAAGATCGACCTCTAAGGACGCAAAGTGAGGGTTCGCAAATGCCCTTGATGATGTTGAACTTCCAGATTGGGTACAACAAGCGTTGACTTTAGGGCCGAAACATGTTCTCCTGATATTGACATCCATCTGTTAGCTTTGAGAAAAAGGGACAAAATAAGTTATAATGTCTACTCAAGGATGAAGTCTATTGGGGGGGGGGGGCAGCCAGGTCAGGCCTTATGGGTTAGCGAAGGTGCATAAAGAGAATACCCCCATTGAGACGGGTCCTGTTATTGCCTGGTAGCTCTTATTATAAACTGAAAAAGGATCTTGCAAAAATCTTCGAGATTATTGAAGGCGCAAACATCGAAACCATCTTACTTGAAGCGAGAAAAATCTTAGACAGCCTTATTCTTGAGCCTAATGAAAATAAGATATCTCTAGATGTGAAGAGTTTGTATACAAGTTTTCCACTCATAGAAGCAATTCACATAGCTTGGAGAAAGCTGTAAGAGCCAGATGAACCAAAATCAGTTGGAAAACCACGAGAAGACTGCTGAACATGGCAGTTAGTCAAGTACATTTCAAGTGCAAGGAAACATGGTACATTCAGAAAATCAGAAAAATAGTTTGGCAATGGGGACATCTCTTGCTGTTTTTTAAGCAAATCTTTGGCTAAGTCAGTCATTTCAAAAACACATCTTGGAAATTGGCGTTTTTGGATTTAAAAATAAGTAAAACTAACTGGGTATGGTATCAGAAACCAACCAAAAAAGGTACCATAAAACTTTTAAACAGTTGAGCCCCCTTCAGTACCAAAGAAGTGCGATTGAAGTAACTGTTTTACTTCCACATGGGAAATCTTTGATAAATTGAAGGAAATCAACCGTAAACATTGGTTGAATAACCAAGATCCGGAAAATGCATCCGGAAAATGCTCAACAGATCATCGGGGAGGGCAAAAAAAAAGATGGCTGGGAGAACAAAGCCATGTGATTACAGCAGCGATTCCCCATCCATCTGGATGGTTCAATATCGGGGGAATCACAGTCGGACATTTGCAAAAAACGTGCGCTTTATCACCAATGCGCAGTTAATATTCACGACGCGGAAAATAAAAAATTGTGTGCCCTCTCTAAGATCCTCTTTTTCCAGTGAACTGAAACCAAATGTGGACTTGAATTTTGTTGGTGCAAATCCATCTATGTTGGTCCGACAGTCCGTAATCTCACCAAAAAAATTCAGAAATACCGACAACAGGATACACGAAGTGGACAGCATATAAGACCTTAGAGGCATTGCACATTAGGAAAGAGAGACCGGCAAAAAACTCGCGCGACGAGTTTAAAAGTAGGGAGCGGATACTAAGGATATAGCTTCAGAATTGAAAAAGTTTGGATAAAAAAAATGTTGAAAAAATACATGTTAGCATGAAAATAGCAACAAAACAAAATTACCAAAAAAAGCTGAAAATTTTCAGAAATTGTGGCTGAAACAATAATTTTGTTGCATAATAGTTGTTGCATAATTTTTGTAATAATTAAGAATCTGTGATTGGTTAAATTTTCCAAACTTTGAATTAATGACGCGTATTACACTTTCTAAGATCTTTGATCTTTTGGTACAAAAAGGTTAGACTTTTAAAAATTGAAGATGCATAAAAATGTTCGAAAACGTTGTTTGAATTTATCGGGGGAATCACAGTCAGGCAAAAAAAGTGCGCTTTATCACAAGTGCTCAGATTAAATTCACGACGTGGAAAATAAAAACTTGAATGCCCTCTCTAAAATCATCTTTTTCTAGTAAACTGAAATCAAAAGTGGTGTACATACTTGAATTTTGTTGGTGCAAATCCGTCTAAGGTTTTGTTCAATGGTACAAGACGACCGAGATAAGTAATTTCTAAATATTTCAAGTCAAGAGCTTTTTAGAAACGGTATTCAAAGGAAGGTAACTGCACCTATGTATTCTGGGCTCAAGATACGAAGAGATCCAAAAAAATGTGATATTATAAAAAAATTTTGCAGATTATCCTATGTCTATAGCTAAAAAGGTTCTTCGTATCTTGACTAATGATTTTGATAATCTGCACGGTGTGATGCTGCAACGGCATTGAGGACAAGGATTATTTAATTTTTCACTCTCCAAAATACTACGAGGAGAGAGCAACGTTGCTTCACTGTCTGAGGAGACACAGTGTTCCTCATAGTGTTCCATATATTATAAAATGCTAGCAAAAAAATACCGTAGACGCATTTGCGAAGTTCAAAGAAGACGTGACACGCTAGCTGTTTTACTAGCTTCGTTACTTTTTGCCATGCCTTTTCCAGCCTTGATACTCTCATGGGTTTTTTCGGTGCTAGCTTTTATAGTTTTATAAATTGTGCTTTTAGCCAGCTTTGGTATACTTTAGTTCATATAAAATTTCCTATTTTATCTAATTATTTCATGTCGGACAAACTGTTCGGAGTTTACCACTAGAGTTTAGAACCTAAGAAAGCCGACTCCTCGGTAGACTACAAGTTCAGCAAGGCAGACCAGGCGGAAAAAGCGCACATGTTATTTGGGAAGGAGAATTTACAATTGTCAATTCAAAGGTTTTTGCACATACTGTGCAATGTCAGGATTATAAAAAAAAAAACAAACGAAAATGATCAACGATCAAGAAAAAAAGTCGATCACAACTTAAAAAAGTAATTTACAAAAACTCGCCATACAATGTTCAACAACTGTTATTGCGTAAGCAAATACATCCTCATTAAAGAACGAACAGTTTTTTTCTTAATTTTTCTATTAGTTTTTATTCTTTTCATTATATTTTTCCCTCAAAAGGTCAATTTTTATTTCATTTTGATTCAATGTTTAGCATTGTTTATACATAGAACACAACTTTAGACTGAACTCTTTACACCTGAACTCTTCGCGCGTGTTTATTTTGGGCCGTTGCCGCCATATTTGCAATGCTACTTGCGTAATTTGTTCTTGCTTCTTTTTTCTGAGTTTAACTCAGGCCCAGCACCATAAATGGAGTTACACCCACAACACGTAAGCTTGTAAGCCACTCAAGACCTCAGAAGACATTCAAAAGGTTTTTCATGGAAGGTAGGCAGAATTTTTTTTCCTTGCATTGAAATTGAATTGAGCTTCAGTTATTTGCCGCACCTTGGATGCCAGTAGTTGTTGTAACGTTAGAAGGGTATGTTCGTGTTTCCGGAATGTCTCTAATTTCCGTTTTGGTGCAGGAACGTTAAGACTTTTTTTCTTCTTAATGATCGTAAAACTATCCAAACTGACCATTTTTCCGGATATTGATTATCCAACCCTTGTTTTTGATTAGCACCCAATGCCTCATTGAATTTTTCCCTAGTTGAGGTACTCTCAAACACCCGATGAACCGTTCCCTCAATAATAGTTTTTTGATATTGCAAAGGAGCACAATTTCTGAAATTCAGTAATGCACCAGTGTCAGTGGGTTTCTGATGACAACCACATGTGACCTTTTTCCGTGTTTCCACGGAAGAAAGATTTATTCATAGAAACGGAAAAAAAATCCATTTTTTGAGTATCCGGGACTACGCTATGCAGACAAAAAACTGAAACTTTTATACAAAAATGTTTGTTTGAGTACAAAGTTTGATTTTCCGGTGAAACAAAACAAAAAAACTTTTTGCAATTTCAATAATACTTGGAAACTTATTTGTTGTCGCCATCAAAAAATTGCTAGTCATACAGTTTTCATTTATGAAACATCGTTTCTTTTTCATTACCAGACTGTTTTTTTAGCTCAAACAGCTGCGAAAACTAGTTCAAATCTTTTTTCAATGAATTCTTGAAATTGTATGAAAACTGTATGATACTCATTTTTCCATACATTTGATGTATGGAATTTTTTGGTAAATGTTTTCGGTGTATGGAGTTGTAAGATGAGCATTTTCGGCTTAAGGAGGTCAATCCGGGGTAATATTTTCTTCAAAGTTATCATGTAAAAGTTCGTAAGTTTCCCCTTTATTTTGATTGGAGGGAAGGTGTGCGAATGGGTTGTAGTGTTAATTTCATGTGTTTTAACCGGTTATAAACTGATCTTGTTTTCTGATTTAAATCCATATTGGAATTTCACAAAAAAAATGAGGATCTTTTGTCAAATGTTTTTCCAAACAATTTAACTGTGTTCTCTGGCCATACGATGGCGAATTATTCAAAAATTCAGACGCCTTCTTTTCTTCGATGCAACGCAAGTTTTCCTGTTTTTAAGCCCCATAACTCTTTTCCATGTCATCGTTTTATTAAACTGGTGTCGTTTTACTTAGCACGATTTTGTCTGCATTGCACTTGAATCATGTGGAAAGGACTCTGTAGATAATTGCACTAAGAAGCTCAAAACCACCGATCAATTCACTCTTAAATTTTTTATCAGGACTAATGGTATGAAAGGAACTTTGACCAAAATTTAGATCTAAAACGGCGAATCTTTTTACAATTACTTTGATGAGAGCAAGTAAAGTATACTTGGTTTGTACGGCAGGGATATTGGCAGCATCCGCAACGACGAGATGTTTATCTAATTTTGTTCTGTTAATTATTTTTGCTGTGAGATCCAAATATCCTCCAGAAATAATGAGATGGTTGACTATTTAGCAGTTTTAAGGAGTCTAGAAATACTAAAAGAATTAGCATGGGGAAATCTGTAGAAACCTAGGGTTTTATTATGAGCAGTAATTCTTTCGATCTTTTTTGATTGTTGAGAATCTAAATACTTAAGCGAAATTGGTGTTTGCATGACTCGAATTTGCGCTTACTGAAAATTTTTGCTATCAGCGTTTGTATTCATTTAAACCGGACTTGCACAAGTTTTTGTTTCACTAGTGTTCAGGCTTGCGTGGTTGTTGGTTTTTTCGTCGTTTTAACTAGGATGAACACATTTAGAACCACGGAGAAGAACACTTTGGGTTGCTTGTGCATCCTGGCTTGATGCATTTCGTTGGTCTTGCCGGAATGCATGGTTCCCTTGAAAGTAAAAAGACCACAACTTGTTCTCCGCGGAAAATTTTGCTGCTATTGTTTTGACTTTAATTACAGAGCACTTCCACAAGTCATGCTTGCTCTTGCAGAACATCGATATCATAGATAATTAATGAGGCAAAAAATTTCGTTTTACTTTTACTTTGGATGGCTCTTTGACTTTGGGTTTTGGAGGAAAATTTCTTATCTGCTAGTGAGCCTCAGTTTTATCCTTCAAAAATAGAGTCAATTAAAACGGGGAGTGACCAATTTGATTTTGCCACAAGAACAACAACAAATTTTTCATATTTGATGCTATTTTTGCATAGATTGATTTTTGAAGAAATGTTTTTTAGATCTTATGCATGGTCAAGAGACCTAAAGACGGCCACCAGAATGAGGATGGTCATCATATTCTCAGAAACTCAGAATTTGGCAACTTGTTAAGGTGGACGGTAATCACTTTTTTTATTGGTTAAATTTTTTTTTGAAGTTTCCAGGGCACCCTTATACATAATTCCACCCTATTTGAGCTCTGCGATAATTTTCCAAGCTTTTCCAGTGACTAGGGTTGGTAATTAAACTAAATTCACATCGTTGCTCAAGAAGGCTGCCCCTACAGTACTGCAAAAATGGCAAAAGCATTCGTGCCACTGGAACGGGTTGCCATCAAACTGGGCCAGCATCCATTAGGGAAATAAGATACTCCTTCGAGACTGACAAAGCAAAGCTTGGAATTAGTCATTTAGTGTCACGTCTTGCGGCTGAAAGTTGAATGCAACGAAGTCAATTCCAGCTTTTGCTTTAAATTACTGCTGCTGTTATGCGTATGTTCTCCTTGGGTATCCCATAGTAGCGGTACCATCAAATAATTCTATCAAGAACTGGCGCTGAATAAAAACAATACAGAAGAAGAAACATCAACAGACGGGTTTGTATTTCCATCAGTTTTTACACCAGTAGTACATTGGGTTATGGCGGGTACCAGTGGGACCTTAGTGGTAAGTTTTGTTGAGTTTAATGGTAGATTGTCTGCTGATTGGGTGTTTCACGGCCCGAAGTACCTATACCAAAGCAAATTTTGATTCCCACCGCAGAATAATTTTGCAGATATCTGCGAGAATTTGGCATGAGAAGTGTATCCAGAGTGTTTTCAGCAACTAGCAACGTTTTTAAAGTTGTTGACGGGGAAAAAGTCGTATGGGAGCCAAAAGATGGGCTACAGAGTAGCTAGAGCATACCGGATTATTAGTAGCTTTTGGTACAGCTGAATTGAAATTTTTCTATCTACTTTTTTCGTAAAATGCAGCAATAATTGTAATAGGCAAGAATTGCGATTTGTGCTCAAGATTAGCGATTGTGTTGCCTGCCTAATGCCAATCAGATCGCTGAACAAAACTGTTGGTTGATAGATGAAACCCTGTTGGCGAATGTTAATTGTCTTATCGAAGATGATGGCCAAGTTTCCGCTATAGACATATTTCTTATTGATCGGTACAATTGTCGTAGTTTCGTTTTTGACAAACTTCGAAGAAGTTGGAGTTACCTCGTCGCCTTTTTTGTTCTCTAATGCGTGATCAATCCAAACTTTTTTGCTTTCAGATGGAGGTTCAACTGGCGAGTATAGCTCGAGATGCTGATCTTTTTCAATTTTCAAGATAACCGTTTTTGACAATTTTCGCTTCAGCTTTTAAAATCACTTTCGTTTCTGGGCCGTTCCTTTTCAAGTAGAATATTTTCGTGCTTGATTTTTCTTGTTGTTTTTGTCCTATTTCAATCTGATGCTGTTGTTTTTTGATGATGGCCTCTCATTGTTTCAGTCGTAAGTGGTTCCATGCTGTCTTTTAAGTTCATGATGCTTGCTTCGCTCACTTAGGGTCAAGGATTTGATTGAGGATTACTTACTGAAACCAGATTTTGTCAATTTTGATGAAGATGTGAATGACTAGATTCACTAGCAGACCTCTGAAGACACATTAGATTCCATATGACAGCGAGTGTAACCGGTTTCTTCATTAGCTTATTTCAACTATACTACCACACCATGCAGCCTATACCAGTAATAACTTACTTAAGTTCATCCGGTTTTGTAGCTAAAAATCTCTCTTTTGGCATTTTTAGCTAACGTTTTCTCAGCATGATTCACAGCATGATTCAATTACTGCTTCTGTTTTTGCTTTTCTAAATATTTATTTTCACTGCTGTGAACTATGAAAAACTCAATTTCTACAGGTGTTATACCATTCATCAACGGTCAAAAGTTGACCTGAGATTGTTCTGTCTTTTTGAACAAAACTAACTTAACTCACTTATACTCAATTGCTCAGTTTGGAAGAAAAAAAGCAGACCTTTATTTTTGTTTAACAAATCGCATCATGACACAACAAAATGTTTGTATAGCTTGCCGTTTGCCTTTTTCTTGCCTTGGGTTTTTTGCAATGATGTACATGAATTTACTGCCATAACACCCGAAGATTGTAAGCGTTTTAAGTTCTCTTGGTCGATCCTGGTATGTTGGTAAAAATTTTGTAACAGTTCAAGGAGGTCTTGCGTTTTTCTAGATATCAGGTACATTAGTTTATGAAGTGATAGAAAACTCGATTCTTTCACTTCACTGTAATTATCTTTCGTGCCATCACGTTTACAGTAGAAAAAAAATTGCGTAAGAATTATGTTTATGCTTTATAAGATTAGGCATTGATGACTTAGAGTTATCGCTAGGATTTCGACAAAAAGAGTTTTTTTCATCGTTTTGCTTAATAACAGTATCGGTTTAGTCGGACACAGAGTGACTTAATTGATGCTGAACTTTTTTGCAGACGTGTAATGCGGTAGAGTTGAAAATCAAGCTAGGAAAACTAGCCACGATTGCAATTTACAAATTTTTGAAGAACGCGTAAGATTTTTCGAAGCGTGGTGCAGCGAGCTGGCAGCTAGTATGGACATCAGTAGGTTTTAAAAACAAATCTTTAGGGATGAAATCAAGCAAACTGTGAGCTGCACTCCCGCAACACCTTGAGAAAACAAAGTTGTAGCACAAAATAGGACCCCTTGCTAGATAATAAGCTATGGAGCGTGATTCCGGCAATTTTTAACCAAATGCGTTAGTTTGATTAGCTACACCAAATTTCGAAAAAAAAACTAATTTTTTGTAGAAAATTATCAAAAAATTAGGGTTTTCCCGATAATTTTTCGAAATTTTTCCCAAAACATTTCTTGAAAAAAACTAATGTATTTATTCAACGCTTCACATTCCTCCTGTAACCTGATGCTTTTGCAAAAATATGCAGTTTTTTCTGCTTTTGGTCCAAATGGTCCAAATTTTGGATGAAAAAATTCAACTCTGTCATTTGACGTAATTCATTATAAAACAAGGCGCTTTTTTGAACAATTGCGAATTTTGAAAGTTTTCACAGAAAAAAGTGTTTAATTTTTTTCAAAAAAAACTTCGACTTTTTCGATACTAGGTTAAGTTTACATAGCAGGCGTTAGAGGAACGTAATTAAATTTCATGGAGCCGTTTTTTTAATGTCAAGGAAAGCTCACCAACACAGTAACTGAAGAGAAAACAAGGTCTCTACAAATATTCAGATATGTAAAACATATGCTTGCGACACCTGTAAGAATCCCCTTTCTAACTGAAAATGGTATCGGATGAAAATGCTTGCGGCTACATTCGCTTGAATCTGAAGTCGCATTCGGCCTTGTCGTATTTGACTTTGTCTTAGTTTTGGCCAATTTTTCATAAGGATGGACAGACTGCCTGAATAATTAGTGCGTTGTCACTTTTTTTGTCAACCCTTTGTCTAAATCCAAAAGGTCGTTTTAGAGTAACGTGCTTGATCTGGTTGCAATTTGCTGCGACAGGTTATTTAGGTATGTGCCTTTTCTGATCAAGTCATAAGGACTTTTAGAAGAGGTTGAAAATTTTCTCAACCGAAATCGAATAATCATAGAGTATCCGAAATTACTCTATGAAATAACCACATCGGTCCTAACTCATCTGGTGCGACCATAAGTCTCGAATAAGAACCTTAATAGCTTAGAATTAACCAAAAAGAGATTAGAAATTAGACAAAACATTTTCAAAATGTTATACAATAATAATTTAATCGAAATGTCTCTACGACTCGATAGATCAGAGCCGATATTCCAAACGATAATGGAACTACCCGGAATTGGAAGAAAACTTCGAACAAGAGACGACATACGACAAAGTAGAAACTTACCAAATAGTTTTATGATCGTACGGCAAAAGCCAACTCAAACTTTTAAATTTAGAATTTTATTAGCAATGAATTTAGATTTTCATCTGCAAACATAAAATTTCGAAGTCAATCTTCATGATCATTTAGGCGCTAAACAAAATTATTAAAATACAATAACGATTGATAAAAAGATCTCAGATCTTTTTCTTAATTTCTGCAGTCTTATATAAAACATGTTTGAAAAATATTTATTGAAAATGAAAATAAAAATTAGTAGCATGACAATAAATTGTTAAAAATTATAAAATCATCTGTTGTCCCAGCTTCATCACCTAAACATAACAGCAATCATAAGCTCACTAATATCATTAAAACACTAAATCTTTTTCTTAAATCAATTTAAACCAAATTAAACTTAAATTCACTTAATTTTAAAATTAGATCATCAAGGCTTATCCTTGGATCTCAATAAATTTTCTATTTCACTAAATTTAAAACCTGATCATCAAGGCCTATCCTTGGATCAAAAAGAACAATTTAGTTCTCCCCCACCCACTTAACAAGTGTTTAACGACCTCAAACGTCGATTCACTATTCAACCCTTCCAAAAGACCCAAGACTAATAGAAATTTTTAAATAAAACTAACCATTCAAATTAGGATAAACAGTGAAGAACTTCGGTTATTGATCCTTCACTTGAACCCTCCTCTTACCAGACCCAGGATAGATCTTAGACTTAGTAAGTTTAAAATAGTATCTAACGAACTACTTGCGTTCTAATTATACCTGAACCTTGTGGATCGATTTACTATTCTCCAACCCTTGAACACAATCAATACCCCTAAGTAAGATTAAGTAAGTTAACACCTTTTTGAGTACAAAGTTCGATTTTCCGGTGAAACAAAACAAAAAAACTTTTTGCAATTTCAATAATACTTGGAAACTTATTTGTTGTCGCCATCAAAAAATTGCTAGTCATACAGTTTTCATTTATGAAACATCGTTTCTTTTTCATTACCAGACTGTTTTTTTAGCTCAAACAGCTGCGGAAACTAGTTCAAATCTTTTTTCAATGAATTTTTGAAATTGTATGAAAACTGTATGATACTCATTTTTCCATACTTTTGATGTATGGAATTTTTTGGTAAATGTTTTCGGTGTATGGAGTTGTAAGATGAGCATTTTCGGCTTAAGGAGGTCAATCCGGGGTAATATTTTCTTCAAAGTTATCATGTAAAAGTTCGTAAGTTTCCCCTTTATTTTGATTGGAGGGAAGGTGTGCGAATGGGTTGTAGTGTTAATTTCATGTGTTTTAACCGGTTATAATCTGATCTTGTTTTCTGATTTAAATCCATATTGGAATTTCACAAAAAAAATGAGGATCTTTTGTCAAATGTTTTTCCAAACAATTTAACTGTGTTCTCTGGCCATACGATGGCGAATTATTCAAAAATTCAGACGCCTTCTTTTCTTCGATGCAACGCAAGTTTTCCTGTTTTTAAGCCCCATAACTCTTTTCCATGTCATCGTTTTATTAAACTGGTGTCGTTTTACTTAGCACGATTTTGTCTGCATTGCACTTGAATCATGTGGAAAGGACTCTGTAGATAATTGCACTAAGAAGCTCAAAACCACCGATCAATTCACTCTTAAATTTTTCATCAGGACTAATGGTATGAAAGGAACTTTGACCAAAATTTAGATCTAAAACGGCGAATCTTTTTACAATTACTTTGATGAGAGCAAGTAAAGTATACTTGGTTTGTACGGCAGGGATATTGGCAGCATCCGCAACGACGAGATGTTTATCTAATTTTGTTCTGTTAATTATTTTTGCTGTGAGATCCAAATATCCTCCAGAAATAATGAGATGGTTGACTATTCAGCAGTTTTAAGGAGTCTAGAAATACTAAAAGAATTAGCATGGGGAAATCTGTAGAAACCTAGGGTTTTATTATGAGCAGTAATTCTTTCGATCTTTTTTGATTGTTGAGAATCTAAATACTTAAGCGAAATTGGTGTTTGCATGACTCGAATTTGCGCTTACTGAAAATTTTTGCTATCAGCGTTTGTATTCATTTAAACCGGACTTGCACAAGTTTTTGTTTCACTAGTGTTCAGGCTTGCGTGGTTGTTGGTTTTTTCGTCGTTTTAACTAGGATGAACACATTTAGAACCACGGAGAAGAACACTTTGGGTTGCTTGTGCATCCTGGCTTGATGCATTTCGTTGGTCTTGCCGGAATGCATGGTTCCCTTGAAAGTAAAAAGACCACAACTTGTTCTCCGCGGAAAATTTTGCTGCTATTGTTTTGACTTTAATTACAGAGCACTTCCACAAGTCATGCTTGCTCTTGCAGAACATCGATATCATAGATAATTAATGAGGCAAAAACTTTCGTTTTACTTTTACTTTGGATGGCTCTTTGACTTTGGGTTTTGGAGGAAAATTTCTTATCTGCTAGTGAGCCTCAGTTTTATCCTTCAAATATAGAGTCAATTAAAACGGGGAGTGACCAATTTGATTTTGCCACAAGAACAACAACAAATTTTTCATATTTGATGCTATTTTTGCATAGATTGATTTTTGAAGAAATGTTTTTTAGATCTTATGCATGGTCAAGAGACCTAAAGACGGCCACCAGAATGAGGATGGTCATCATATTCTCAGAAACTCAGAATTTGGCAACTTGTTAAGGTGGACGGTAATCACTTTTTATTGGTTAAAATTTTTTTTTGAAGTTTCCAGGGCACCCTTATACATAATTCCACCCTATTCGAGCTCTGCGATAATTTTCCAAGCTTTTCCAGTGACTAGGGTTGGTAATTAAACTAAATTCACATCGTTGCTCAAGAAGGCTGCCCCTACAGTACTGCAAAAATGGCAAAAGCATTCGTGCCACTGGAACGGGTTGCCATCAAACTGGGCCAGCATCCATTAGGGAAATAAGATACTCCTTCGAGACTGACAAAGCAAAGCTTGGACTTAGTCATTTAGTGTCACGTCTTGCGGCTGAAAGTTGAATGCAACGAAGTCAATTCCAGCTTTTGCTTTAAATTACTGCTGCTGTTATGCGTATGTTCTCCTTGGGTATCCCATAGTAGCGGTACCATCAAATAATTCTATCAAGAACTGGCGCTGAATAAAAACAATACAGAAGAAGAAACATCAACAGACGGGTTTGTATTTCCATCAGTTTTTACACCAGTAGTACATTGGGTTATTGCGAGTACCAGTGGGACCTTAGTGGTAAGTTTTGTTGAGTTTAATGGTAGATTGTCTGCTGATTGGGTGTTTCACGGCCCGAAGTACCTATACCAAAGCAAATTTTGATTCCCGCCGCAGAATAATTTTGCAGATATCTGCGAGAATTCGGCATGAGAAGTGTATCCAGAGTGTTTTCAGCAACGAGCAACGTTTTTAAAGTTGTTGACGGGGAAAAAGTCGTATGGGAGCCAAAAGATGGGCTACAGAGTAGCTAGAGCATACCGGATTATTAGTAGCTTTTGGTACAGCTGAATTGAAATTTTTCTATCTACTTTTTTCGTAAAATGCAGCAATAATTGTAATAGGCAAGAATTGCGATTTGTGCTCAAGATTAGCGATTGTGTTGCCTGCCTAATGCCAATCAGATCGCTGAACAAAACTGTTGGTTGATAGATGAAACCCTGTTGGCGAATGTTAATTGTCTTATCGAAGATGATGGCCAAGTTTCCGCTATAGACATATTTCTTATTGATCGGTACAATTGTCGGAGTTTCGTTTTTGACAAACTTCGAAGAAGTTGGAGTTACCTCGTCGCCTTTTTTGTTCTCTAATGCGTGATCAATCCAAACTTTTTTGCTTTCAGATGGAGGTTCAACTGGCGAGTATAGCTCGAGATGCTGATCTTTTTCAATTTTCAAGATAACCGTTTTTGACAATTTTTGCTTCAGCTTTTAAAATCACTTTCGTTTCTGGGCCGTTCCTTTTCAAGTAGAATATTTTCGTGCTTGATTTTTCTTGTTGTTTTCGTCCTATTTCAATCTGATGCTGTTGTTTTTTGGTGATGGCCTCTCATTGTTTCAGTCGTAAGTGGTTCCATGCTGTCTTTTAAGTTCATGATGCTTGCTTCGCTCACTTAGGGTCAAGGATTTGATTGAGGATTACTTACTGAAACCAGATTTTGTCAATTTTGATGAAGATGTGAATGACTAGATTCACTAGCAGACCTCTGAAGACACATTAGATTCCATATGACAGCGAGTGTAACCGGTTTCTTCATTAGCTTATTTCAACTATACTACCACACCATGCAGCCTATACCAGTAATAACTTACTTAAGTTCATCCGGTTTT
This sequence comes from Symsagittifera roscoffensis, assembly GCF_963678635.1. NCBI lineage: Eukaryota > Metazoa > Xenacoelomorpha > Acoela > Convolutidae > Symsagittifera > Symsagittifera roscoffensis. The sequence goes on along the minus strand of NW_026971303.1, from coordinate 23,153 downwards.
GTAGCTAAAAATCTCTCTTTTGGCATTTTTAGCAAACGTTTTCTCAGCATGATTCACAGCATGATTCAATTACTGCTTCTGTTTTTGCTTTTCTAAATATTTATTTTCACTGCTGTGAACTATGAAAAACTCAATTTCTACAGGTGTTATACCATTCATCAACGGTCAAAAGTTGACCTGAGATTGTTCTGTCTTTTTGAACAAAACTAACTTAACTCACTTATACTCAATTGCTCAGTTTGGAAGAAAAAAAGCAGACCTTTATTTTTGTTTAACAAATCGCATCATGACACAACAAAATGTTTGTATAGCTTGCCGTTTGCCTTTTTCTTGCCTTGGGTTTTTTGCAATGATGTACATGAATTTACTGCCATAACACCCGAAGATTGTAAGCGTTTTAAGTTCTCTTGGTCGATCCTGGTATGTTGGTAAAAATTTTGTAACAGTTCAAGGAGGTCTTGCGTTTTTCTAGATATCAGGTACATTAGTTTATGAAGTGATAGAAAACTCGATTCTTTCACTTCACTGTAATTATCTTTCGTGCCATCACGTTTACAGTAGAAAAAAAATCGCGTAAGAATTATGTTTATGCTTTATAAGATTAGGCATTGATGACTTAGAGTTATCGCTAGGATATCGACTAAAAGAGTTTTTTTCATCGTTTTGCTTAATAACAGTATCGGTTTAGTCGGACACAGAGTGACTTAATTGATGCTGAACTTTTTTGCAGACGTGTAATGCGGTAGAGTTGAAAATCAAGCTAGGAAAACTAGCCACGATTGCAATTTACAAATTTTTGAAGAACGCGAAAGATTTTTCGAAGCGTGGTGCAGCGAGCTGGCAGCTAGTATGGACATCAGTAGGTTTTAAAAACAAATCTTTAGGGATGAAATCAAGCAAACTGTGAGCTGCACTCCCGCAACACCTTGAGAAAACAAGGTTGTAGCACAAAATAGGACCCCTTGCTAGATAATAAGCTATGGAGCGTGATTCCGGCAATTTTTAACCAAATGCGTTAGTTTGATTAGCTACACCAAATTTCGAAAAAAACTAATTTTTTGTAGAAAATTATCAAAAAATTAGGGTTTTCCCGATAATTTTTCGAAATTTTTCCCAAAACATTTCTTGAAAAAAACTAATGTATTTATTCAACGCTTCACATTCCTCCTGTAACCTGATGCTTTTGCAAAAATATGCAGTTTTTTCTGCTTTTGGTCCAAATGGTCCAAATTTTGGATGAAAAAATTCAACTCTGTCATTTGACGTAATTCATTATAAAACAAGGCGCTTTTTTGAACAATAGCGAATTTTGAAAATTTTCACAGAAAAAAGTGTTTAATTTTTTTCAAAAAAACTTCGACTTTTTTGATACTAGGTTAAGTTTACATAGCAGGCGTTAGAGGAACGTAATTAAATTTCATGGAGCCGTTTTTTTAATGTCAAGGAAAGCTCACCAACACAGTAACTGAAGAGAAAACAAGGTCTCTACAAATATTCAGATATGTAAAATATATGCTTGCGACACCTGTAAGAATCCCCTTTCTAACTGAAAATGGTATCGGATGAAAATGCTTGCGGCTACATTCGCTTGAATCTGAAGTCGCATTCGGCCTTGTCGTATTTGACTTTGTCTTAGTTTTGGCCAATTTTTCATAAGGATGGACAGACTGCCTGAATAATTAGTGCGTTGTCACTTTTTTTGTCAACCCTTTGTCTAAATCCAAAAGGTCGTTTTAGAGTAACGTGCTTGATCTGGTTGCAATTTGCTGCGACAGGTTATTTAGGTATGTGCCTTTTCTGATCAAGTCATAAGGACTTTTAGAAGAGGTTGAAAATTTTCTCAACCGAAATCGAATAATCATAGAGTATCCGAAATTACTCTATGAAATAACCACATCGGTCCTAACTCATCTGGTGCGACCATAAGTCTCAAATAAGAACCTTAATAGCTTAGAATTAACCAAAAAGAGATTAGAAATTAGACAAAACATTTTCAAAATGTTATACAATAATAATTTAATCGAAATGTCTCTACGACTCAATAGATCAGAGCCGATATTCCAAACGATAATGGAACTACCCGGAATTGGAAGGAAACTTCGAACAAGAGACGACATACGACAAAGTAGAAACTTACCAAATAGTTTTATGATCGTACGGCAAAAGCCAACTCAAACTTTTAAATTTAGAATTTTATTAGCAATGAATTTAGATTTTCATCTGCAAACATAAAATTTCGAAGTCAATCTTCATGATCATTTAGGCGCTAAACAAAATTATTAAAATACAATAACGATTGATAAAAAGATCTCAGATCGTTTTCTTAATTTCTGCAGTCTTATATAAAACATGTTTGAAAAATATTTATTGAAAATGAAAATAAAAATTAGTAGCATGACAATAAATTGTTAAAAATCATAAAATCATCTGTTGTCCCAGCTTCATCATCTAAACATAACAGCAATCATAAGCTCACTAATATCATTAAAACACTAAATCTTTTTCTTAAATCAATTTAAACCAAATTAAACTTAAATTCACTTAATTTTAAAATTAGATCATCAAGGCTTATCCTTGGATCTCAATAAATTTTCTATTTCACTAAATTTAAAACCTGATCATCAAGGCCTATCCTTGGATCAAAAAGAACAATTTAGTTCTCCCCCACCCACTTAACAAGTGTTTAACGACCTCAAACGTCGATTCACTATCCAACCCTTCCAAAAGACCCAAGACTAATAGAAATTTTTAAATAAAACTAACCATTCAAATTAGGATAAACAGTGAAGAACTTCGGTTATTGATCCTTCACTTGAACCCTCCTCTTACCAGACCCAGGATAGATCTTAGACTTAGTAAGTTTAAAATAGTATCTAACGAACTACTTGCGTTCTAATTATACCTGAACCTTGTGGATCGATTTACTATTCTCCAACCCTTGAACACAATCAATACCCCTAAGTAAGATTAAGTAAGTTAACACCTTTTTGAGTACAAAGTTCGATTTTCCGGTGAAACAAAACAAAAAAACTTTTTGCAATTTTTATAATACTTGGAAACTTATTTGTTGTCGCCATCAAAAAATTGCTTTCATTTATGAAACATCGTTTCTTTTTCATTACCAGACTGTTTTTTTAGCTCAAACAGCTGCGGAAACTAGTTCAAATCTTTTTTCAATGAATTTTTGAAATTGTATGAAAACTGTATGATACTCATTTTTCCATACATTTGATGTATGGAATTTTTTGGTAAATGCTTTCGGTGTATGGAGTTGTAAGATGAGCATTTTCGGCTTAAGGAGGTCAATCCGGGGTAATATTTTCTTCAAAGTTATCATGTAAAAGTTCGTAAGTTTCCCCTTTATTTTGATTGGAGGGAAGGTGTGCGAATGGGTTGTAGTGTTAATTTCATGTGTTTTAACCGGTTATAAACTGATCTTGTTTTCTGATTTAAATCCATATTGGAATTTCACAAAAAAAATGAGGATCTTTTGTCAAATTTTTTTCCAAACAATTTAACTGTGTTCTCTGGCCATACGATGGCGAATTATTCAAAAATTCAGACGCCTTCTTTTCTTCGATGCAACGCAAGTTTTCCTGTTTTTAAGCCCCATAACTCTTTTCCATGTCATCGTTTTATTAAACTGGTGTCGTTTTACTTAGCACGATTTTGTCTGCATTGCACTTGAATCATGTGGAAAGGACTCTGTAGATAATTGCACTAAAAAGAAGAATAAAAAAGCAACAAAAACACAAACCAGTACACTTGTATAATTGGAATCAACCAATTAGACACATCGATAGTTATATATTAACAGTCATTAATTGAAAAAATGAGCCACACTCAAAGTGACGATAGTCCAGATGACGAAGAGGTTTACCCGTTCCTCATAGATGCACCCGATAATAGAGGGCAACATGATTTTTGCAAGAATTTACTCGTAAATTTGTTTGAACCCGGAATCAGTCCATGCAAAGCAGAATTCCCTGATGTAAAAACCAAAAGACAATTTATTGAACATTATTTGAAAGATATATGTAACTTAACACAACAAAATGGAATCTAAACCATAGAATTCAGCACACCAAATACGAATCATCATAAATACGTAATTCAAACAGATGATCTTGAATTAGAATTTTCAAAAGTAACCTTAGAATATATCAAAAGCATACAATATCATAATTCACAAAGAGCAAACTCTATATTCACTAACGAAATTTTTGCAATAATATATACCTATATTTCTATATTAGAAAAAACAGAATTTCAAAGTATCTCACCAACTGAAACATCCAAACTTACAAAAGTAGGACATGAAATCACATTATTTTCAACTTTTCTACATATAATCAAAGAAAATATCACTAAAGACGATGTTTCACAACACACAAAACATGACCATGACTTACAAAAAATTTTGGCATGGTTTATAATAGATTATTTCACACATAATTTAGACTTAATTTCACAAGCAAGAAAAAGTTTTAGACCTCAAAATCCAAATGATGATACTGCCATTACAGAACAATCAGACTACATTTGGGACCCTGAATGGTCTCATCCTACATTTATAAATATCCCACAATCTATTTCAAGTCAAGCAATAAGTACAATATCTTACCACAGAGATTATGTAAAAGTAGTACCACTAACCATTGATGCAACACCATTAAACTACAATACATTTTTACCTGATACACAAAATAACGGTTTAAATTCGACCGTCATACACAATGAAAACCTTAATGGAACTAAAAATCTTACAAAACAAGATATTCAAACACCATCACACTTCATAAATGAAGAAATTGATCAAACAACAACAACTACACAACAAAGTATTTCACCAATACATCCAAATTTAACAACACCAAAAAATACAAACACTTCACTGGCACAAGTAACCTTACAATCAACCGTTAAACCTTCGGTTGCTCCAAAATATTCACATATGGATTATCAAACATATAGACCCATGACAGTACCATCAAAATCACGAAAAACGTTCACAAGAAACACTTTTGCAGAACACAATTATAATTATGCACATTCGTCAAAAACAAACTACCCCCCACGAAAAAATAAAAATCATGTATGTTCTCACTATTGGGATAAACCAATGACAACAACCAACTCAGTAAATTTTTGAACTAATTCACATCCTCCACAGGATCATAGTGAAAATTACCCATTCTTTCAACAAAATAAAAATAAAAAGCAAGCACCTCATCATACGGATTACTTGTCATCTGATGATGATTAATTACAAGCAGACATTTTTGCACCATATACCCAAGAATATCGCACACAAGGATCGCGACGACCTCATACATATAATAGAATTTTCTCTCCAAACCCAACAGATACACGAAATCAACAACCAATACATATGCCAAATCCAACTAATACACAATCTTTTCAACCGATTCAACCACAAAACCCAATGAATATGCACTCGTATCAACCAACTCAAATGCAAAATGAAATACCACTTCCATATTACCTTCAGCAACACGAAATAACAAAAAATCAACTTTCAAATTTTTCGCAAATGCCAAATGCCGCAGAATCACTACAGATGACAATGAATCCATACCTCATGGGTGGATCATCAATAACATCAAATAAACCACTGATGGTATTTACAGGAACAGATCCTGAATATTCTGTAGAAGATTATTTAAATGCAATAACAGCAAATTTAATTTTAAATATAGGACCTGAACCAATTATTACGCCACTACATCAAAATTGGATACATTGACGCACAGCATTGATACAAACAACCTTAGATGGCGCAGCTCAAAAATGGTTTTCAGTATTACCTTTAGAAATAAAATCAGACTGGGAAAGATTTACACAAGAATTTTCAAAAATGTTTGACTCCGAAAGAAATCAACAACACCAAAGAGTTTTATGTAATGAAATTCGCAGATTACCAAATGAAACCATCAAACAATTAGCAGTACGTATCGAAACACTAGTTCGAAAAGCATATTCACTTAATACACATGACTATAAAAACACAAAAATGACAGAAATTTTAATGATGAACTTAACACCTCAATTAAGGAAAATAGCAATAAAAAAGAGAGCATCTCATCCTTCCTCAATTCGAGAGCCAGATTTAGATTTTCGAAAACTAGTAGACAAACTAGAGCAAGCGGAAATCACAATGAAACTTGAAGAAACAGAAAATCTAAAACTACAATATGTTAATCGAATTGAAACAAACACTACACATATAAATAACCTACAGGAATCAGATACAGACCTAGTTGAAAAAATCACTGAAATACTAAATATTTATGAAAAACACCCAAATTTTAAAAGCAAACCATCTTTTAAAAATGGTTTAATTATTGCCGACGATACGGACACAGTATTTCCGAATGTAGACAAAAACAACAAGATAACCAAACAAAACAAACCTCAAAAGCATAAAGAACCAAATAAATCGTTCTATCAATATATGAAAAAAGATCAAAATCTACCAAACAAAAAAATATATAGTAACAACAGTTCAGGAAAACCACTTCCGAACAACACCAATTACACAAGGAATCAATCACCATATAACTCAAGTTATAGAGGAAGATCACCAGAACGAAGAAATACACAGAATTCTTCACAAAATAATTATAATCGATCAAATAGTCGAAATAACTATTCGAGATCAAATTCCAATGCAACACAATTTGTTTCTAGATCCAGTTCCCAATCAAACCCAAGAAATAAAACTATTCCAATAATCAATCACGAAACTCATCATACAACAGAAATAGAAAGTATTCACATAATCGAAATAGAAGTTATTCGAACAATCGAAATCAGAATTACCCGAACAATCGATCAAGAAATAACTCATATAATAGATCAAACTATTACAGATCAAATGACAATTATCAAAACAGATCACGGAATAATTCACAAAATCGAAATTCAAGTTATAATAATCAAAATGAAAATTATTCCCAGTCACCACATAGGAATAATAACCATTATAATAATTCTAAACATCGATACAGAAATAGTACACCAAAACATCAAAGACATATTAATCAAGTACAGTCAAATGAAGAAACAACACAGACCCCCCAGGTATTGATGACACAGGAAGTAACGAACTACAACTAAATCAAATAAACTGTGGATCATCAGATACAGAAAGTGATACAGAAAATACCATCTCCGTAAATATGATAACAGTCGAAAACGACTACGAACCTATCATATATGAACAACCTTTTACATCACATAAATGAAAATCAATTGGAACTCCTTCACATTTATTATATTGAACCCATCAATACTACACAAACTGCACAAGAAATAAACGAAACTAACACGGTAAATAAACCCGATGAAAAAGACAAAACAAAATGTTTAAACACAAATCCTATTTATCAAAATATACAAAAAGAACAACCCAGAGAAAAAATTTGGACAATACCATTTCTCTTAGAAAGTCCAAGAAACAAAGAATTTCAACCACCAGATCTTGAAATTGATTTTTTAATTGATTCAGGAGCAGAATCAAACATAATTAATATTCCCACATGGAATGAAATCAAAATATTACATCCAAAATTAACGCCTCTTGCAACCTCTAGTAAACTAGCAACAGCACAAGGATCAACATTAGTAAATTATGGAAAAATCCAATTATTCCTTCTCCCCACAAGAACAATGGAACAAAATAAAATTCTAAGCAAACCATTTAAACAAATATTTCATATTACTGATATTAAACACAATATCATTGGCATACCATTTATATCAAAATATATACCAACAATCAACATCTTGAATAGTAAAATACTGATCAAAGATAAGTACACAAAAACAAAAAAAACAGCTCTAACATTTTTTCAAAGATTAAATAAACAACCACCATTCTTCTCAAAATTTTCTCCAATTTATAACCAACAACGGAAACACCTCAAACCACTATCAGGAAATATATACAATTTTTCAATAAAACAAGTTCACCAGTATGATAAAAGTCAAAATAAACAACAACTTTTTATGTCAGACTTTGAATTTAAACCTATTCACAAGTTTTTCAAAATCACGATTTCATCTATAAAATATTTGAAAAACACGAATTCCGACATTATTTTGCTACACGTGTATAACAATACAACGTATCAAGTAACATTACTCTTAGGACTTTTAGGATATTGCGAAACAAACGCTACAATCTCACCCATACATGAAATAGCATACCGCGTAAATAATATACTCCAATTATTAGATATTTGCCAATCCACAATTCTTAACGAAGAATTATCCATAAATAACATAATAAGCAATGAAAAGAGAAACACAGATTATTTCACAAAAACACCATATTTTAAACCAACATTCAATATAACAAATTACACAAAAGAACAACAACAATTTTTAACAATGTTTATTTTCGAACACTCACAAATTACACAAATCGAATTTGATAAACTAGCAAAACAACTGTTAAAATATTCAACAGTATACGCAACATCAAAATTTGATGTTGGGAAAATCAGTTCATCACTACATCTCCCGTTAAAACCTGACGCAGTTTTCAAAAAACAAAGAGCTAGTAAAGTACCAATTCATTTACATGACAAAGTAAACAGATTACTTGATATTTTAGAACAATACAAAATTATCTCACCGGTAAACAAAGAAGAACAACCAAAAGGTAACACATTTATTAACCCTGTTATTATCCTAGCAAAAGGAGAATCATTGAAAATAGTTTTAGACGCTAGATATCTCAATTCACTAATAGACGAATCAAAATGCAATTGGCCTATTGAACCAATACAAGTTATTTTAACAAAAATAAACGGAAATACTTTACAACCGCAGACATGAAGAGTGCATACAATCAAATGCCACTAGATGAACAATCACGATGTTTAACACAATTTGTTATCGGAAATCAACAATATGAATTCAACCGCGAATTCCATAGGACCAGCAGCATTTTCAGCTTTTATGAGCAAAATTTTTAGACCACTAATACTCAAGAAAAACGCAATCACCTATTTAGACGATTTTTTTATGCAATCACAGACAAAATAAGAAATGTTTACAGTTTTAGAACACTATCATAACATACTTCAGAACAAAAATCTGAAGGCCGCCCCCGATAAATCACACTTCTTTTTAAGATGAGTTAAATTCTTAGGACATAATATAAAAAGAAACACAATCACTCCATTAAAATCACGCATTGATGCTATTCAAAAACTTCAACCACCAAAAAACAAAAAGAAAATCCAAGAATTCCCTGGAATGTCAAATTTCTTAAGCAAGTACATTTATAAAATGCAATTATATTTAAGACCGTTCTATAATATCCTCAGACAACAAAATAATTTTGAATGGACCACTGAACATCAAACACGATTTGAAGAAATTAAAAAACTTCTAACTGAACAAATTTCAAACACAATTCCAGATCCAAATCAACCATTCTATGCAATGTGCGATGCTTCAGATTTTGGCATCGGCGCAGCATTACTACAATCACACAGTGGTACAAATAAAAAAAAACCTTAATTCAGCAAATTCCCGATTATTCATTCAAGCAGAGCTACGACTCTCAACTCTAATGAGAGAATGTACAGCTATATTTTATACACTTATAGAATATGAATTTCTGATACTTGGATCAAAACATCCAACAGTTCTATTCACAGATCATAAACCAATCATTTTTCTCTTTACACAAAAGTCAAATCCTAATCACCGAGTTTATAGATTTCAATTAATTCTAATGAAATTTCCAAACTTACATATAGTTTGGACAGCAGGAAAGAATCTTGCATTACCAGATACATTAAGTCGAAATACACCACCTGAATTACTTACACGAAAAACTACAGTTGAAATACCCAAAAATATAAAATTTTACCTTGCAAAAGACGAAACATCATCCCGACTAGAATGCAAATATGCAGTAAAAACTGACATTGAACAATCACAAATAAATAACCTACAACATTTCCCACTTTACTTAGATTGCCAAAATAATCACTACGAAGTTGATCTACTAGGAACATCAACTTTCAAACCAATTCCATACTCACAATGGATAAAAAAATAACACCCAACAAAAAAGAATAAAACACCACTCGCATAAAAAAGATTTTTTTTCCGTTAATTGAAAAAGAAAATTTAACTGATAAAATAAATTTATCAGGACCACAAACAAATGATTCAAAATACACAATAAATCAAGTTTTTGACCTCCATGACCCACTTGACACAATTCCCCTATCTAAATTAGAAATTGAAAATATTTTTCTCCCTCCAACAGATAAAATTACAATTGAAATCTTGAAACAATATCAAAATCTTGACCCAGTAATTAGACAACTAAAATCATGTCACAAAAACAAAGCTAAGCCCGTAAAGGCAGATACCACAATTTTAGGAAATAAAACACTCCTCCGATATTTCCGAAAATTTAATAATACAACAATTAATGAAAACACAGACCTTCTAGAACATCAATTAAATGATTCTACAGTTCCCTGTCTCCCTTTAAGTATTATTCTAATAGCTTTTAACAATTCACATACACAAAACACTAAAGGATACTCTGGATCAGAGAAAACATATTCAACTTTTACACAAAATTTTTATTTCCCAAATGCACCAATTTGAATAAAAGTACTATGCAATGATTGTATAGTATGTCAGCTAAAAAAAACCTTATCCAAATAAAAAACAAAAAGTACATAAACAAGATTTTAAAGGACAAAGTTTATATTTTATCCATCGTATTTCATTCGATACAAAAGGACCAATTTCACCATCCTCTGAAGGAAACTCCTACATTATGGTAATTGTTGATGCATTTATACATTATGTAGCACTCAACCCAGTACCACATTGTAACGCTTATTATGCTTACACAACACTTTATGAACACTGGATAGCTAAATTCGGATTACCCGAAATTTTAGTTACAGACAACGGTACAGAATTCATAAATAATGAAATCATCACACTATGTCACTTATATAACATCAAACATAAACCGCGTACATCTCATGCACCTTGGACAAACGGTTTAGTCGAAGTTATGAACCGTTCACTACAAGAATATCTTAGATGTATCATAAACGGAAATGATACAAGATACACAGAATGGTCAGCAAATGTAAAATGGTTTCCCTTAGCATATAATTTACAATTTACGACAACTCTAGGAATGTCAACATACGAAATGGTTTTTAATCAAAAGCCACGTAAACCAATTATGTTTACAGCAAACTCTCATAAAAATGCACAAGGTCATTGCCAACCAAATAAAGACTCAGTTTGTTATAACCTACCTTTACACACGCATGATGAAGATCATTTTCATCACCCACAAATCCTTAAATTAACCTCCGGTACACACACCGAATGGATTTTAAATAGAGATAAAAAAACACAATGAAATTTACCAAAGAATAACAAAAAATTGTTACAAAGGCAAAACATTAACGAACAAATTAATTCACGCTTTACACCAGCCTCAGATTTAAAAATTGGAACATTTGTCTTAATACCTAATTTTAATACACAAAAATGAATTTCTAAAAAATTACAACCCCTTCGCAAAGGACCATACCAAATAATTGCCAAAACCACTGACGTAACATATAAAATCATCGATTCAGATCAAAAAGAAATTGTTCAACATCGAAACAATCTATTGCCTTACTACCCAAAAGAATACGCACTACGCGAATTAACTCAATTATTTTCTTTCACAGGTTTAAAAGTTATTCAAAATCATCCACATACGGAAAACAAAATAAATGAACAAAACGACATTCACCTTGAAAAACAAAATAAAAAACCAACTACAACCCAAAACAATACAAAAAAGCTAGATCAAAAAATACCTCAAAAAGAAAGGAAAAATTGAAAAATGATAGAAAAAATTATACCACAAGAACAAGTCGAGAAATTAGAACATAGAGAGTCATCACGACTTAGAAATCAACCACGTAAAAACTACCAAACATTCATCCCACAATCTAAAATATTAAAGAAAGCTGAATTTCAAAAACAGCTTTAATTTTAAAATTAATAATCTTTGCACCTCTGAATCATTTTGAACTTTCATTTTTCAAAATAACATGCTGACAAACACGCAACAATTCTAGTTCAAAATTAGCCAATAGGATTCATTCAATCCGTCACCTTCTATAACTATAACACCAACCAATTAGACGAAAGATATTAAACTCCAGGCATATCTATAACTATAACTTTACAACCTCCAGGTCAAAAATAAGCAAACCACTCAAACTTGACAACTAAAATAAATACCACCATAATATCATAACCCTCCCTTATCTAATAACGCAAAGATCAACAATATTTTCCCAACTTAGACCTCAAAACCCCCCCAACCAAAAATGATAAATTAGCCTAAAGTAAAAATACGACCATATTAATTTAGCCTAAAGTACAAAAATCTCAAAAATACCCCAGATCACCTGACAAATAAAAATAAAGCAAAGAAGACCTCCCAAACACCATAAAATTCGCCCCCAACAATTTTTCACAAAACTCAACCCACTTGTCAAAAATCAATAAATAATTCGACCACACTTGAAAATCGCCCCAAACAACAAAAAATATTAGACCAAGAAGCCATTTCTTAAATGCTCTTCTCTTGATCAGTCAATACATTTTTCAACATTTTCATAAACTTTTTAACAATACTTAAACTTTTATTCATATTTCTCTTTGATACTTTTGAAGCTTTTATAATAATTTTAATCATTTTTTGCAAAATTTTTTCAATTTTCTACTCCCTATTTGAAATATATCTCCAACTTTCCCAAATCATTGACCATATTCACAGGTACGATAACCCAAAGTTTATTTAAATGATACGAACCATTTTTAGTAGAACAGATAATTTTTTACTATTTGTAATTTTTATAACATTTTTATCATCCCTAGTATTGACAATATGCAAATGTGTAAACAAAGCAATCATAACATTCGCCTTCGCAACAATCCTTTTAATTCTTTTCCTTGAAGAATACTACAATAAACATGAATTTTTTCACTAAGAAAAATCAATCAGACAATTTTCAAAAATTGCTAACCAACAATCACACAGTCAGTCTTCACCGACATCATCCCAAGAAAACCCGACAATACCTACAATTACCCAAAACCCCCAAACATCCACACGAATTTCTTTCCAAGATAACCCATACACTTTTGAAGAACGACACGCTCGCTTATCTGAACCATTAGAACCAGTTCAGCGACAGGCACCCCTAAGTGAACCAACATATAACTTGTACCCAACATTACCACAAGAATTAAGTAGAATAAGAAATATTAGTCAAAACCAAAATACAGTTGAAATAAATAGATAAATTATACATCCACGACGAAATAGAAATTTTCAAACCCCCCGACTTCATTTTGATATACCCCAATCCCCATCACCAAGTACTCCAGAAAACCCAATTAGGATACTACCGGAAACCCCTACACTTCTTTCACAACGTAGCACCTCAAATATACCCTCAGATTACTTAGGTTCAACACCAACATCTGAACAAATACGTGACAATCCCTTTAACCCCCCCCCCCCCCACCCCAACCAAACATCACGACTACCATATTGGACAACACACTCATTCACACAAGGTGAACCAAATTTAATAAATGACCCAATAGATATTTCTACGGATACAACAACATCATCATCACTACCAGAAACATTATCACTACCATCAACACCATCAAAAAGCCAGATTTCACCGACGCCTTTCCCCCTAAATTTTCCAAATAACCTCGACGCTAGATATCGAGAACAATCATCAACAAATATCCCTTTAAGATTAGATTGGAACACGTTCACAGCACCCCCACCATTATTTGGACAACATCCAGAAAGTAACCGACTCCACAATTGGGCACTCCATAGACTACAATATAGATAAGACATCCACGAAGACATTCGTGACCATAACAACCAAATACTCCAACAAAACAGTCTACAATTAAAATTTGAAATCACGGTTAAACCTAACAACATTGCTCAACATCCTTACCCATTAAACCCACCTAATATAACAGCTCAATCGCTACCACCACCATTTATAACAACTGAAGTAATATATAAATACGACAAATATACCGAAAAGACAATTGGTTACATCACATTTTATAACCCATACTCAGGATTATCATACACATGTATATTCTAAAAATTTTGATACTTCAATAAATCCTTTTTCTAACATTTTCCGATCAGAACACAAATCCTTCTCCCCGCACAGGACCCCAGGACTTATTAGTAACACACTACGATTGTGAAGAAAATGAACAAAAAACACTACACAAATATGCAATAAATCAAGTATCACAATGCGAAACGGAACCACAAGCTATAGAAACTACAAATGTAATAGCGACACTGTATTCAAAAGCCCGAGCAACAACAGTCGTAGGATATCAATTTACAGCAACCTTTTCCGAAAAGAAAGTACATTGTTCACAAGTTTCAAACGGAAATAAAAACCGACTTGACCACGAATCATTCTACCAAAGTAATATAGAACGACTTGTACATCTAAATCCCGATGATTGTAAAAACGAGCTACTCAGATTAAATATCACAAGAAATAAAAACACCGACAGAAAACTAGTATATTTTCTAGTCTTTGCCGATTCTGTACATCAAGCAGAACTTGAAAGATATCAAGGACATATAAAACTAGATGAAAAATACCCATACAACGGCGCACACGGAAGATTAACTTATGATTTACACTATAAGCACTGGATAATACACATTGGTATAAATAATCCATCAAACTGCAAAGCAGACACAAAAAATAAAGGATATCAGGAAATAATGTTTTTCGATTGGATTCTCAACTCAAACGAGATTTATCCGACAACACAATGATCTATCAAGGAATTAGATTACCTTGTAAAAACTATCAAGGTTATTGTGATCCTACAACACGGACACACGCAACCATTGTTTGGTTTCCCGAAGATACATGCACAACATTTCAAGTAGCAAAAATACACGCTCGAATGATAAAATTTCACGAAAAATTTTTTATACAATCAATTCCATATGAACAAGTCCATCCATCACGAAAACAAAGTACTGATTTTCGAAATCTCCATAATATAGAAAATAAATTAACTCGTTTCCAAATATATCAAGAAACAGAAATCGCATGCAAATACAGAAACCCACTTCACAAAACGCAATATTCTGAACTATTAGTTGAATACGAAAAAGGTTTCGACATGACCACTGGAAAAATAAAAATTGACCCTTATGCCACAGGTCACCCTCTACAAGAAGGAACATCATATATACCAGTTAACTTTCAAAAAAGTTATGGTCAACCTAATGGAAAACTAAAGCCACATGACACTAGAAGCACACGTTTACAAGAACTATCACTAATGAATAATACTTATTTTGGTAATATCCATTATGATATCCACTTAGATATGAAGTTACACTACACGATTAGTCGAATTTTTCAAGAAATGTTACTCTCCGAATTAGAAACACTTCACCAACTATGCGAATTAGAAAGGACACAAATCCTACAATCACTCGCACTAGCAGTATTAAAAATACCCTACGCAGGATATTTACTATCAGGAAATATATCAAATTTTCTAGACTACGACGGAAACATTTTATGGTTTTATACTTGTACCAAAAAAGTATCACCACTTTATGTTTTTGAAGATAAACGATGCTATAAAAGAATCCCTATCTTTTATAAAAATAAGGTACATTTTGTTGACACACATTCAAGACGAACATATTTTTGGGATACCGCAGTCCCATGTGGATCAGAAAATAGCCACAATGTAGTACAATTGAACCCCGATGAAGATTAATATTATCTTCTTACTCCATACCCCACGTTAATGCAATCACTCAAAAAATTTTCACCCGAAAGCATCAGAGCTATTGCTCGTAATCCAAATTTGATTTACAATCAATTGGAATATATTCAAAATCAGATATCCAACACCTCATTAGAACACAACAATTCCGAGAATTATTAACACAAATGGACACTATACAAAGACAATCAATTGACCAAAATTTACGCAAACTTGCCGAAACCGCCGGATTTGCAGATATTTATACACAAGATTATAGCGGATATTTTAAAGACATTAAAGACTATATATATATCTAAACGGTGAAAACTACAGACCACAAGATATTTCACCTATAAATATTTTTAGCTTTGTTACACTAAAAAATTAAATTCTCGATTTTCTAGGATGGCCCTATTACATCTTAGAAAAATTGTTTAACTTTATAGGATTTCTTTTTTCACTTTTAAAAGGAATCTATAACACATGCGCTATACACACACAAGTAAATAGACAAGCAAGTGTAGCACGCATACTATTTGCAGGATTTTTTGGAATTTTTTCATCATCAATTAACAAAATTCTTCTAGACGCACAAATAAAAGAATATAATACAAAAATAGCGACAAGACAGAACACATACGACGAAGAACATAATAATATTGAAGTAACACCTACCGCACCACATTTGCCACCCCTACCACATAACCATCCATTATCCTTAGTCCCACGTAATTTCCGAAACCTAGCAATAACACATAACCCAAATTTTAGACAAAACATATCGCAAAGTCCCATACAACATATAATGACACATCATTCACAAGATGATAATACATATGAACAAATTATAGAACAACCCCATACCACCGATTTTCAGTCTCAAAATAATCATTTTTTTAGCCCACGATGAGCCGACAACTTGGATACCTACACCGCTCAAATTCCCATCCAACCAACCTCCACACTCCAATCCCAATAATCCCACTTTTTGCTTTCCCGCCAACCGATTTTCCAACTATTAATATATCATCAAGCATTAATTCGGATACTTATTCAAATATTTCAGTTTTATATTATATTTCACAACTTAATAACCCTAATATAGAAACCCTGACGAATTTGCAGACTCCGAACCATCTCCATCCAATAATTTCCAAACCAACTCCTCAGTTTTTTCAAAACCCCCTTTTCAACCGATCCCACCAAATAATCCACTCCCATCCGTTTCCACTCCTTCTTATGCTTCGCAAGTAACCCCAACCTATTCTCCATTTCATTCCGACCGATCATCTAATAACTCTCCAGATACCCCCCAAATCTCCCAGGAACTCGATAATTTTATCACCCTACAACAACAGGTAATACACCCTAACACCCTCACTATAAATCAAATTTCATCCACAATAGAATCCTCAAACCCACCTACTCCTACAGCCTCCTCAGATTACACTGCATCATTAGCACAATCATCGACATCCACCGAATCATCAAATAGCACTCACCGAGCTTATCGCACTTTTAAAAGAAAATTCCCGAACCATCCATTCCCGACCAAACCAGGAACAGCCTGCAAATATATTAATCATCCACACCACACCAACACGAAAGATTTTCTAGCAATCACCTTACCCTCATTCCCACAATATACTTTAAACACACCTATACTTTAAACACACCTTAGACACACGTAGTTTTGTAGATGAACATGTTTTAATGCCGACACTTCACTGGACAGCATATTACCATTTTACTAATCCCCTTTGCCTGCCACTATCTAATACTCATAACGATATAGAAAAGAATAAAGATATGCTATATAGACTCACCGCAACACTAACACCTAGACAATTTACTTATATAGGATATAAAAATCACAAAAAACATTCACTGCACCCCGAGCTAACGAATTTACAATAGAATATTGCGACCATAATATCATCCGAACTAATCAAGACCAATTTCTAGATGACGACCGCTTCGCTAACCCACAACTAACAGAAAAATTCTTCATCAAAGCATCATTTGTATTCACACTTAATATTTTTGATAGAAAATATGATCACATCATTTCTGAAGCACTAACTGATATTCAAGCTTACGAAAGTTTTAAAGAAAAATTTCAGTTATTTTCACTAACCTTTCACTTCCTTGCACCACATGAGCGCGATTTGCACTGTTCACATGACATTATGTTACGCATTAAACAGACTCATACATATACATACTATCGCTTCATACAAAATCATTTTGATTTACATACTCCATCAAGACAACCACACCATCGTTTTCAGTTTCTTAACTCGAAGTACATTTCACCATTTTTTCTTAATTTCACCTATCGCATCAAGGATACTAACCTCCACGGCATCCTCCGCATTTATAACCCAGTAACACAAATGTATATATTTTGTCCCATCACGAAGATCTTTAATGCCGAAGAATCCAGACCCTTCCTTATCCCAAAAGAATTTATCCAACCTATAGAAATCCCAATATTAGAATTTATTCACAATACTAAATATAATCACAAAATAAATAACCTCATTCAAAACACACCTTATGAGTTTGCAGTAGGCACCGAAGAACTAAAAACCATTAAAGCACTTCAATTCCTTTGGCCACTGCTCCAAACTAAAAGCATCATTCGCATACTAGCAAAATTACTAAAAAAGTCGGACATAATACACGACATCTTTCCCCACGGCTTTTTTCCAGACGATTAACAGGTAAGTAAATTTTAAAAATATTCTTAACTAATAATTTTAAATTAGTACTAACCATTCTTTACTCATGTTTCTTTTACATTTTTAGTCTTCATACCACGATCATCTGCAAAAAACAGAAAAGAAAAATAAAAACTAAACTTGTTAAAATTCTTCTAAACTTCATTAATATTTTACACAAGATAATCTGATAAAATTCATACCAAATGTAGTAAATTAATTTATAAATTATTTCCCCATAAAGCAGTAAATTTAATTATGATGAAAATTTATAACTTTAAATTTCCCCCAAAAACTAGCAGTAAAATTGAAATTCTATGTAATAAAGTAATAAAATGAAAATACAGAACTAACCTTTTGATATTTTCATTCACTCGCACAGGAATTCTATCCAAACTCGCACAGCTCGCCTAAGAAGAATTGTTTAAATAATAATTTTAAGTTTCAAGTTTTCACACTCAACAACTCTAACACACGATAACAAGTTTCAAACTTTCCTTTAACCCGGTTTGAAAGGAATTATATACTAAACCAAACTAACCAACGCAGCTTACTAAACACCACAAATCATAAAATAACAGCATGACTAAGAAAAGAAAACCAACGGTACCCAAGCCGGATTAACCCTGTTTAAAACTGGATAATTTATTCTTTTGAAGACTATTATAAAGTCTAAGAAAGAAATAATAAAACACAAAAAAGTCGAAAGACAAACCCATAACTAAAACAATTTGATTTTTGAAAAAAGGACACAACCAAAGAAACATAAGAAAGACCAACATAAACCCAACATAAAACGTTATCACATAACAGGACCTCTCAAAGAAACCGCACGAAACCATACTCGCACTCCTGGCCTAACCCACCAGAGAGGACGTCCTGAGCATGCTCTATAGCCGACCTAACCCACCGCGCTACATCCACGCTTTGTGACCACACTTCTATTTTTAATAAGAGGTACTCAAGGGTGAGTAACTCTTCAAAATAACCGAACTAAAACAAAATGCTTTTGTGAAAACAACTAACTAAATTCATGATTAAAAAACCAAACTAATAAAAATTTTATGAAATGTAAATCATGCCTTGCAGTATATAGATCAACACACAACAACAAAGACGAACATCCAAAGACAAAATGATCCCATTACACTCGAACAAGAATGGCTAACCACAACCGATATGCCGTCCACAATCACAACTCAAAGGATTTAGAGTACGACATGACTTCGCAGAAAAGGACTTCATTGAACTATACCAATGACCACCTCGATTTTCAAGTATACGTACAGATTCGAGTTACAAGGCATCACTTCCACACACAATCTCCACGCCATTCCCAGACGAGGTTGAACACAAAACAAGTTCTCTACATAATACAGAAACACCCGTCATAGCAAACCATTTTGAAATCAGATTGATTTCAATGGGAAACACAGTCGTTGTCACAAGACGACACAACGATTGATGTCCCTAACTCCGGCGTCCTGGAACTTCTCTAACAAGAGGAACCGGACAAGAATACGATGTTCGCCAAATACCAACGTTCATCATCCATCCTTTGAATTGCAGAAAGATAATTCTAAAAAACTCTGTAAAACCCGGATGGGTGGAACCTGATTTAAACTATATTTTATGATTGGATAAATTAGATATTTTACCACAGTAAAGTATTTAATATTAACCAATCATGATCCATCTAACTAAAAACCCACTTATTTGTAAGTGCTGAAATTACTTGTAATTTCAGCACCAGAGAGATTTGAATTTAACTTAGAAATTAGTTGTCTCTCCAAGAGAACTTCAGCAGCCGCAACAAACCAGTATACCCTAGATCTATTGAGCCTAGCAGAGACTAGTTAAACACCCTGAGACTAGAAAGTATAAGAGTAAGATTAGGATCGGTATTAGACTAAGAAGTTGCACGAATCTATCCGGCCGAAAATAAGATAGCGTGACGAGCAGACGGTGTACCTTATCCGAAATTACTCTATGAGTTAACCAAATTTGGACCTAACTCATGAGACTCGGTCTTAAAAAATTGTTTTAACGACTGTAAATTATCGCCAATTTATACAGACCAAAAATTAATTTTCAAATTTATTCAAGCTCCACCAGTAACTTGATGCGCTTGCAAAATTATGAATTGTTGTGCGTTTGGTCCAAAAGCTCCCAATTTTTTGATAAAACATTCAACCCAGTCGTTTGAATTAAATTACTTTATAACTAGGCGCTTCCCTGATCAGTTTGATAAAATTTAAAAAAATTCGGGTGTCGATAAGCATTCATCAACACGGTATCTGTAAGAAGTTCTCTTTCCATCTGAAATTGCTATCGGAACGAATTGTTTTTGGCTGAAGTCGATTGCGGCTGAAGTCGCGTTCGGCCTTGCCGTGTTTGACTTTTTCGTAGTTTCGGCCAATTTTTCCCAACGATGGACAAACTGTCTGAATAATTAATGTGGTGCCACTCTTTTCGTCACTCTTTTGTCTCAAAAACGTGGCTCCTTTTGCAGTCACGTGCTTGATCTTAAAGCAATAGGCTGCTACTCAATACTGAAGTATGTGTCTTGTTTGATCATGACAGAAAGATTTCTAGAAGAGGTTGAGAACTTTCTCAGTTGAATTTTCACAAACTGTTCTACCCGGGTTGAGGTCTGCGACTTAAAAAAAGACTTTGTAAGTCGCGCCGCATACCGTTTCCAGACTGAATTTTGCAGTCACGCCGCGTGCTTAAAACGCGCCGTCAGTCTTTTCATAAGTCGCGCCGACAGTCTTTTCTTAAGTAGAGCCGTCAGTCTTTTCTTAAGTCGCGCCGCTTAAGTCTTTTCTTAAGTCGCGCCGTCAGTCTTTTCTTAAGTCACGGCGCCAGTCTTTTCTTAAGTCGCGCCGTCAGTCTTTTCTTAAGTAGAGCCGTCAGTCTTTTCTTAAGTCGCGCCGCTTAAGTCTTTTCTTAAGTCGCGCCGTCAGTCTTTTCTTAAGTCACGGCGCCAGTCTTTTCTTAAGTCGCGCCGTCAGTCTTTTCGTAAGTCGCGCCGCTAATTCTTTTCTTAAGTCGCGCCGCTTACGTTTTTTGCTAAGTCGCACCGCTTAAGTCTTTTTTGAAGTCGCGCCGCTTATGTCTTTTCTTAAGTCGCGCCGCTTAAGTCTTTTCTTAAGTCGCGCCGCTTAAGTGTTTTCTTGAGTCGCGCCGTCAGTCTTTTCTTAAGTTGCGCCGCTTAAATCTTTTCTTAAGCCGCGCCGCTTAAGTATTTTCTTAAGTCGCGCCGTCAGATTTTTCTTAAGTCGCGCCTTCAGTTTTTTCTTAGGTCGCGCCGCTTATGTCTTTTCATAAGACGCTCCGTCAGTCTTTTCTTAAGTCGCGCCGCTTAAGTCTTTTCTTAAGTCGCGCCGTCAGTCTTTTCTTAAGTCACGGCGCCAGTCTTTTCTTAAGTCGCGCCGTCAGTCTTTTCGTAAGTCGCGCCGCTAATTCTTTTCTTAAGTCGCGCCGCTTTAGTTTTTTCTTAAGTCGCACCGCTTAAGTCTTTTCTGAAGTCGCGCCGCTTATGTCTTTTCTTAAGTCGCGCCGCTTAAGTCTTTTCTTAAGTCGCGCCGCTTAAGTGTTTTCTTGAGTCGCGCCGTCAGTCTTTTCTTAAGTTGCGCCGCTTAAATCTTTTCTTAAGCCGCGCCGCTTAAGTATTTTCTTAAGTCGCGCCGTCAGATTTTTCTTAAGTCGCGCCTTCAGTTTTTTCTTAGGTCGCGCCGCTTATGTCTTTTCATAAGACGCGCCGTCAGTCTTTTCTTAAGTCGCGCCGCTTATGTCTTTTCTTAAGACGCGCCGTCAGTTTTTTCTTAAGTCGCGCCGCTTAAGTCTTTTCTTAAGTCGCGCCGCTCAAGTCTTATCCTAAGTCGCGCCGCTTAAGTGTTCTCTTCAATAGAAAATCCGCGATTGAAAAATCACCAGTGGATTTGATCAATTCAACGGGCTATCGTATCTCGGTCACTGGTGGTATCTGAAAATAATCATCCGCGAGCAATGATGCGTGTCCACGGATCAAATTGTGCCGCACTCTACTCTGGTATCCGGTAAAACTGAGACTCGGGCTTAAAAACCTGTTTCAACGTCTGTAATATATCGCCATTTTAAACAACGCTTTCAACACCGATATTAAGCTGTAAACGTTTTGACGGCAAACTGACCACCCGCACAAGCTAACCGGACAAACCAATAATTTCGAGTCTTTTTTGTATGTCTTAATGTCTTAAGATTTTCATGCCAAATAACGCCTTCAATTTAAGCGCAAACACAATTATCAATAATTTGTTCAAACTTTTCGACTCAAATTAAAAACCAGTACTCAAAAAAATGGAAAATTAGTTTTTAAAAAATAGCTCAAATATAGTTCATTTCTAATTTTTGGAAAGTCGAAACCTGTCCAAAATTGGTGGAGACGGTCGAGTCATATCTTGTTTGACTCTTTTTGCAAAGTCAACCACATATTTTTCAGCCGAGACAGTCGCACCATTTCTTGCTTTGGTCGAGCACGGTCGTGCT
>NW_026971302.1:0-42719 GCF_963678635.1 Symsagittifera roscoffensis | reverse complement strand
TTCCCGTTACCCATTTTTAGTTCCACTCTTTTACTTGAGCGTGGCACACTTATCACTTCCGGCGTTCTCTCGAGAATCAGACCCAGGCTAGGTCTCTCTCTCTCTCTTCAGTGTTTATCTCCATTATCTTCTCTGTCCAGAACTTCAGCAGCTCCGCCACCTCATAGTTTCTGTGGGCACCTCCGGCTTCCAAGTCCAAGAAGGGATTGCACGCCATTCCCATCACTCCAGAAACATACTGGTACTCTCCCTTTTTGTTGAGTTTTAAGTACTCCCCTGACGAAGCCAGGTTGCGGTGAACGTCGTGTTTCTCCTCGAACTTCTTGTTGTAGAACCTTCGTATCTCATCTAACTTCCTATGGCTCTCCAGAGATTGCCTAGAACCATCCTCCTTCTCTATTCCAGTACTCTGGTATACATTCAAGATGACTGTGGAGACTCTCCTTTCCAGCGTCTTGCTTCCAACTGCTCTCTGATGACATGCTAGGATGGTACTGTCAGTCATCATCGACATCATCCATCTCAAGAAACAGGTTGCATCTTTCCTTCTTGTTAGACTCAAGCCTGAGTTGTCCCTGGCGACGTGCTGCATCAGCATTCGATATATCTGTAGATTTTTGCCTCCCAGCTTCAACTTATCGTACGAAGTCAGTGTCTCCAACTCTATCCCCAACAGGCTCCACGCGAACATCAGTTGCCCTGCAGTCCTGATGAAGGGATTCGCCATCAGCGGCGGTGCCGATGAGGGTGTCCTCATAGCCTCTTCAAAATGATCCTTCAATAAGTTCTGCCAGGACCTCTTCAGCTGGTTCGCCAATTCTATCTTGTTAACCTCAGCTTTCTGCTGGGTGGCCCAACTGTGTCGTTTGTGGGCTACTCCACTGTCCAATTTCTTCAAGCAGTTTTCCATTTCCTTCAATGTTTCAAGGGCCATCCACCACGGTCGGGATGTATTTCTGGTTTTATTCTTCTCAAGAGGATCGCTGGTCACTTGTTTCCCAATAGCCTGATGTTCACTTGAGACCCATTCTTTGCTGACGTCTAACTCCCAGGTCTGCCCGCTCGTCGAACCTCGCTTCATTTTTATTCTCTGAGGTTTGAAATCTTCCTCCGTCACTGAGCTAGTGGGGTTTTCCATTTCTTTTTCTATGTCGAGCAGTTTCCTCGGTTCATAGCTACTCTTGTAGGCTGCCGTCTTCCATCGCGCCAGAACCATGGGGGCCGTCTCTCTTAAGTCCTTTTCCGAGACCGCGTCAGCTGAAGGACTGCCCAATCCCTCCACGTCTCTCTTCCTCTTGCGAGACCTCACGTCTTCATTCGGGGGCGTCGTCGTTATCATCACTGATTCAACTTCCTTCTCTCCAGCCAACTCTTGCCTCCCCCCTGCTCTAGCCTTAAGGATATTAGTACTTTTAATCATATTACTAGTTCCTACCTTATCCCCCCTTGTATATTTAATTATTTTATTGTCAGTTTTCTGTTTCGGAGTAGAGCTGTCTTTACATTTGTCTTCTCTGGTCTTTCTTGATGTTTTCCTCAACTCGACCATCTTGCTCAGCAGCTCCCCTCTAGCTTTCTCCTCTAAACCCGTCCCCATCAGGACAGGTTCACCAAACTTCACCACCGTGTCCCACAGTTCCTCTTTAAAATTGTCCAATGTGGTGTCTTCATCCACTTCTCGATTGAAATCGCTCAAGAATTCTTGCCAAGCATCTTTGTCCAGAGTGCCCAGGAAGGCGTCTTTGTTTCCCTCGAAGGTATTCTTCTCCCTTCTCTCCGCACTCAAGAAGATTATTCCCATGTTGGGATTCTCGCTCGTCAATGACAACTCTGGGTCCTTGCGGGGGGATGAGGTCAGAGGTGGCGTGGGGGTATCTGCCCTGTTTTCTTCACTCAGATCCTTCAACAGTTCCTGCGCAGTGAACTCCTCCTCCGCTGGCTTCTGCTCCGGTGTGTTTCCCACCTCCATATCCTCTCTTGCCTCACTGAGAGTTTCATCCATGCTCTCGTCTCCCGACTCTGCTTCTCTTCTCTCAAGAATCATCCTGAATCGATCTTCCACGGTGCCACTCCTTTTATCCCCAGGGGTGTCCACCGATAGGGGTGATGGTGTCGTTGGATTTGTCCCCTTGTGCTCTGTCAGTGCCACGTACAATGGACCTGCTGCATCCAGCTCCTTCCCTTCCTGTCTCTTTTTCACCTGCTCTAGTCCGTGAGGTGCCCGGTATCTCCTTGTGGCAAGCAGTATCTCGTCGTCTCTCAGCGCGATATGCTCTTCATTCACTATTATCCTGCCATCGTCCCATATCGGCAACTTATTCTCCAGACCTGCTCGCTCAAGTATTCTCAAGGCATCTCGCGCCTCGAAATTCGGGGGCAATGACCCTCTCATTTTCTTCGCTTGAGTGGTCCATGGACTTATCTTCGCATCGCTGGTATGAAAACAAATCGCTGCAGTGTAGCCGATGAAGAGCGTATCCCAGCCGTCGGTGAACTCCTTCTGCTGTTCTTCGGTTGTGGTTCTCGCGTAAAGGGACGGGACAACCAGGGAACTGTTCATCCCCAGGGTCATTCTCCTCACTATGGGGAACTCAGGAATACTCGCTGGCAGGACTTCTTTCTCCAATATCGCCTCTAACTCCTTTTTCACTAGCTCGAAGCTTTTCGTCCATGCAGGAATTCTCAAGATTTCTCGCCCATTGGCTGTCAAGGGATTCAAGTTCCAGAACTTGGGGTAAGTTTCGATGAGGCCCTCGCGCTTGCCTCCCATCCGGCATTGCAGTTGTCCTCGGAAACTGTACACTACCAACTCTGGATCCTTCACCTTTCCAAAGAGCACCGTGTTGCTCATTTGTGCCCTTAGCACCTCTTGCTGACACCAGTTAAGTGTCGTTCCATCTAATACGCTTATGAGGCTCATGTGGGTCACAGAGTATCGATAAGCTGTCATCAGAGGATCTGGAAACGCGAACGTGACGGCCGGTCCATAGATACAGGCCACGACCTCCCCTAGCCCCCGGATCATCCCCATGGGGTCCGATCTCATGGCCAGGCATAGGTCCGTCAATAGCGGCATGCCTCCATTCCCTCTTCTCCATTCCTCTCTTGTCTTCGGGCTCTTTTCTTCACCAGTCAGGTGCCTGTTTTGCATCAGTAGGTACTGCACTAGCAGCGTCTTTAGCCCGGCCGCACACTTGTACGAGTAGGTCTCAATACTCGAGTGTGTTCTTCCCATCGACAGGGGCTCCCCGTTCCTCATCAATCGGTGAAATGACGCCAGTTCACCGTGGGTCAGAAGCACTAACGTCAAGTACCCGTCTATCCTGAGGGTATCCACGCCACGACTGAACATGTATGCTGGGCCCATATTAAACAAGTACCTCGGATAAACCAGGTACAGTGCCAGCAACAGACTGATAGGCATATTCAATACCTCCTGTATGAACGCTTTGAAGATAGACTCCTTCGCACTGTACACTCCGGTCAGGAACTCTTTTCCCCAACAAGGACTCAAGAACTCGAGAATCTCATTATCCCTCCTCGTCCTTAGCTCATCCCTCGCGTGCTCCCTCCAGAACCCTCCAATCGTGACCTCATTGGCTGTTGTGACGAACCTGCCAACCGTCATCTCCCTCTTCTCAGCTATTCCCAGTTGCTCCTCAAGAAAATCCCAGATCTGCTTCAGCAGAAGCGGCGCATCTTCTCTTGTTTTCCCCGTGGCGTTTTCCAGTCTTGGTGTTAAGAAGGGCCACTTGCCTCCCTCTTGTGCCAACCGATGCACCATCGACTCTAGTTGCTTCTCCGATGCGGCCACGTTCTTCCTTTCGTTGTTCGGCCCTCTAGATCTGCTGGTTGAGTTCGTGATGGTCAACTCCATGTCCCGAAACCACAGACTGGCCGTCAGGTGAGCCGCCACTGGATGATCGTCCCTTATAATCGGGCTGAGCTTGAGTTGCCTGGCGAAGTTAGATATCTCCAACAAGAGGACCTCGTCTAATACGATGAGGATGTCGGCCAACTCGTAAAAGCCTCTCAACGCATGGGAGACATCCGCCCATGCCGCTGCGAGTTCTGATCTGCGCAGTCTCAAGTTCGTCGGTTCCAATTCTCGGTTGGGAGCTGCCATCAGGACACGCCACCCATTCCCCTCTGCGATCAAGATCAAGATCGCGTACACAAATTGCAGAGCAAGCGGCATGCTCGAGTACCCGGGGGACGTTGTGAACGCCACTTATGTCTTGGAGCCGAATATTGAGGCAACATTCTCTTGTACTTCATTTATAGCCGCGAATAAAGTCTGGATGGCCTCCCAGATCCTCTTTGGCGTAGGCTCACCACCCTTGAGCTGCTCAAGAAATCCCGTTGCATGCAGATGATCGTTCATCCCTGCAAACAGTAGTAACTCAGGTTCGCAGGGCATTTCTGACTTCATTGCCACCACCAGGGTCAACATCTGGTTTAGCTCCGCTCCCGGCAAGGCATATATCAGGGTTTCTGGCCAAAACAACTTGGGAGACGTTCCTTCAAAATCTGATCCTGCTACGATAACCACCCTTGCTGCAGCTGGGTCTGCCCTGTCGTAAACTGCTAAGGTTTTGGCCAGCTGCGTCTGGGTTTCCCGTATCGGGGGTCATTGGCTAATCTTGTGCCTTCATATGCGGCGTCTGGTAACTCCATTTCTCTCGGGTCCATCAGTTTGTCTACCACTCTCAACTGTGCTGGAGTGGCTACTCTAATTCTGGCAATGCTGGTTCGATGTTTGGGAGGCTCCACCACCAGTCCCGGGCTCCCCAATGACTTGAGAGGTCTGTAATTAATCGGTCCCATCACCGACTTTGTGGGAATTCCAGTCAGATCCGCCGTCTCCATCAACTTCGCTCTCAAGAAATGTGTTTCATGAGCCTTCAACCAGTCCACGCACTGGTGTCTCCCCAAGTCTTCGTGTGATACCTGTTCAAGACCCAAAGTTCTCGCTAGCTCCTGCCTACATTCCAGATCCTCCAGATCCAGTTCCTTGACCTTCTCCTCATATTTCGACCTGCTGGTCTCCAGTGGCTTCTCTGACCTCTTCTTCTCCGCAACCACCACTGAGGATATTATCGACCCCTGAGGAGTTGCTGATGTCGCTTCATCAGCTTCCATGGGCGTGGTGCTCGGTAACTTGGTCCGGTTGTTCCTCGAACTGTCTCTAGAATCGGCTCTCTCGCCTAAGCGACTGGACAAAGACCTCGAGTTGAAGAAGGGTGGGTTTGGAGGTGGTCCGAACGTGACCTGTGCTGTCTCCAGCAATTCTGCCTCTAGCGCACATATGTGTCTTTGGAAGACGTTGTTCAACCACTCCACCCCTCTGAGCCTATCAAAGTGAATGCCATCCGCAGATGCATCGTCAGGGAAAGAGGATAGCTCCATTTGCTCAGCCACGTCCAGTAGCCTAAGGGGAAGAACACTCCTTTGATGTATCTTCCTGATTGTTTCGTTCAGGCTTCGCACTTTTGTGTTCATCTCCACTGCATGTTGATCCGCTCCCATGTTGTAGGGAACAGTAAATACCGTGAGAATGGCAGGATCCATTTGGATCCGTATTTCCTCGAGAATGCAGCTCATCTTTTCGTGCAGCCTTGTCACCTTCCTTGCTTCCCCCTGGACACGTCATTCGTCCCGACCATCAGGGTGACCGTGTATGCACTCACCATCCCTAACATCTCAAGTGTCGCTAACATCTGCGGCGTTGCGGCTCCGGCGAAGCTCAAGATTCCCGTTTGCCAATGGGACTGGATCCGGGTCAGCACCCGCAGCAAGCTGTCCCCAATGATCAAGTGAACCACGCCTTCAGGCACTCGCGGATGCGTGAAGTACTCCACCCAAGTCGCGTCGTGGAAGCAATCTCTCCTCTCCCTCTGCGCCGCGTTCCAGTCTATCCGATTGTGCTTGCGATATCTCCCTTCCGTATTCTTCTTGTAGCTCGAGATCACCACACTCCTGACAGGTTGCTCCCCCCACGTCGAGGGTAAATCCGCTCTTGCCGGACTCTCGCGACTCCTCAGCTGTAGCCGCTCGTGCAATTCTTTCAATCGTGACGAGCTACCACTCACCTGACTACTACCCGGGGTCGAATTCGGTGTATATCCAGGCAGCGCGACGTCCATTAATGGTCGTATTACTTGAGTCTCCAAACCACGCAGGGAGGACGCTGATTCGGGCGGTATCCATATCTCCAGCCCCTCGTGCATATGTTCCTGAGCCGCACGATCGAGGTTGAATCGTCCCTTCGACCTAGGAGCTTCATCTACTTCCATGCGTGACTCTGGCCTTGAGACATTCACTACCCGTTCTTTGGGCCTAGCCCCTTTCTGCATGTCGAGCTCGCGTTGTTGTCGCTGGATCCTCTCAAGTTTTGCCTGATCTCTCTCGAGATCCTGCTTCAGCTGCTCACAATTCGCGGCATTCTCCCGCACCCTTTCTGCCTGTAGCTGTTCAGCTCTCATTATGTCTAGTTCTCTCCGCGCTTGATCCCTCTCAAGCACCGCTTGATCCCGGTCGAGGTTCGCCTTGTTCCTTTCCCGCTGGGTCCTCTCGAGTTCTCTCTTCATGGCACTGACGTCCGGATAAGCTTCCCCCGTCTGCTGTGCCCGTGTCATCGATGGTAGTTTGCTTGTACTCTGGCTCGTGGACCTGACTGATGGTCTGACCGGCAGTGGGAATTCCCCCGCGCCATACTCCGTATTGTTGTTCAGGCCAGGGTTCCTCGCCAAATCGAACCCCCTTATCGCCCCATCCACGTTCCAAGACAGCCATCTGGTTTGTTCTTGGTTGGACACTCCATCAGTGGTGTAGCCTACCATCAAAACCGCTTCCGTCGCAGACTCCCGACACTCGCCCTGTTCCTCCAATTGGAGGATGGCATTCAGCATCACTGCCATTCTCTCGTCCACTTGAGTATATTCCAGGTCCCTCAGCCGCCTGTACAATTCGTCAAGTGTGGGCTTTTTCAGAGCCGATGGCATGGACTTCCAGAATCGATCTGCCGTTTCTGTGATTTCAATTGAGTCCTTGAGTATTAGCAACTTGAGTTTTACCTGAGCAACTTGAGTTTTACCTGAGCAACTTGAGTTTTACCTTTTTGAGATATCGTTTTCTTCCTTTAATTGAATATAGATGAGTAGTCAATGTGAGTTCAACAAATCAATCTGAAAATAACACCCGATTTTTTAGACCTACAAGATGTGTTCCTAACCAGAAAACCCCATTACTTTTATGATTAAAAACCCTCTCCTTTTCGCCCTACTAAAATAGTTCAATTGAAATTTTCTAAAAACTTGCAGATACATTTTATGTTTTAGCACCATCAATCATTTAAAATAATAATTGTCATGCCAATCACCCCTAAGATCCCTTACCTGTTTTGTACCCCAGTACCTAGCTCAAGACTCCTCCCTCACACCCGACTCGATAACCCCGTGTACCCGACTCAGGCGATGCTCAAGTAGTACTTCTTATGAAGATACACCATTAACTCAGTTTCTGCAAAGACTACATGTAGGATAGCGTACAATTCCCTTGGGCTCAGTTTACCCCTGTTTGGGTCATACACCGGCATTGAGACCTCTGTTATCCCTCTTTCAATCATGAAGTCTCGTAGTCTTGTTAGTGCCAAAATTACGTGTTCGGGATCAATTGTGTTCCTGTCATTGACCCTCGTCACTAGGAAGCACAGGTATTTCCCCGGAACTTGTGCTACTGATGGTGGGAGCGCTGCCATCCCTCGCAGTCCTGATCTCTGTCTGAACAGAAACTCTACGTTCTGGTATTCTCTCTTGAAGTCAGCTTCCAGTCTTGATTTGAAACTCATGTCTGCCGTGATGCAGATCGCGCTCGTTCTGTTTGACAGGATGAAGTCACTATCTGTTATCATGATGTTTTCCGAGTACTCATTGGGTGTTTCAAATTTCGTTTTGAAATTCCGACCTATGGTAGGCTCTGGCTCTTCCTCTTCCAGCTCCAATTCGCTCGTTTCTCTCACTTCCTTGAGCTTCTTTATCATCAAATTTTCGGTGTGGGTAAGTCCTACCCCCACTCCCCCGGACAAAAATATTTATCGACGTCCCCGTCGATGTTGTTGGGTCTGAATTGTCCGGAGGAATGTCCAGCGGCCTGTCTGTCGCCGTCCAGCCGAATAGAGGGTCTTCTGACTTCATGTGTTTTTCCGCTGACACGTCGACTTGCTGTATACTCTGTCCTCCATGGCCTTCGTCTTTGACGTCGCGTATCCACTCTAGTATCCTCGAGTTCGTGTTCTCCCTCCTCTCTATCTCGCTCTGTTCGAGGTCCGTCTCCACTTCTGGTGCCGAGTAATCTTCCTGCGGATAGTGTCCACCATCATCAATGACCTGCCTTTCCTCTTCGGCTTCCAGTTCGCCTGCACTCAGTAATTCCTCGCCCAATTTGTCTGGCTGTATCTTGTCAATCAAGAAGTCATCCCCGTATCTGTTGTACCTCATACCCGTCCGTTTACGATTGCCAGTTCTGGTTCCCGGCTCCATCCACCTCGGCACCTCATCTTGCTCCGGGTCGTTCCAGTCTTCTTCTGCAAACGATCCTGCTTCAGACTCCACCTCTATCTTTTCATTGTCGTCCAAGCTCAAGTTTTCATTACCATCATTTTTCTCTCTGGTGCCCTTTTCATTCACTTCACACGCTGGCTCTACCACCAGGTACTCGAGACCCTCCATGTCTTTCGGTAGGCACCAGTCTTCCGGGGACGGGACGTGAGGCTTCAGATTTTCGTAATGTGCTGCTCGCCCAGTACTCAAGCGGTAGAACCGTCCTTGTTGATGTACTTTCGTTATCATGAATGGTCCCCTCCACTTCTTGAGTAGTTTCTTGGTTCCCTTGGGCGGTATGACATTTTGGAAGACCCACACGTACTGGCCCACTTCATATATCTTTGCTTGTAATATTTTTTCGTCAAATTTCTTGCGTTGTCTCATTTGCGCTTGCGCTGTGTTCCTCCTGCATAGCTCGTTTAGCTCTTGTTGTCTTTTGATCGCTTCCTTCACATATGCCTGAGGCGACGTCCTCTTCCCCTCGTATTCTGGGTAGAAGAATGTTAGAGGCATTGCCCTATCCCTGCCCGTCAACATCATGAAAGGACTGATGCCCGTCGTTGAGTGCTGTGTACTGTTGTAGGCTCCTATTACCTGTGGCAGGTATTTGTCCCAGTCCGTCATGTATCTTGAGCAGTACACCCTTAACATGTTGACCAGTGTCCTGTTCTGTCTCTCTACCAACCCATTGGTCTGTGGATGATAGGTCGTCGAGTGTGCTTGAGCATTGTGCGATCTCTTCATCAATTCTTTTGTCAAGTCCCCCACAAAAGCTTTGCCGTTGTCCGACTGGAAAGTCATTGGACAACCATACCGCGATATCCAATGCGTTATCAAATGATCACATGTCTCCTCGGCTGAGGCTGTCTGGCACGAAACCGCTTCCGCCAACTTTGTGAAGTGATCTATTATAACCAGTATCTGGTTATATCCCGACTCCGTCATGCAGATTTTTTGATGGTCTATCTGCACCACTTCATTGAACTCTGAGCTGAGCTCTCCACGGACTTGAGGGGAAACTTCATCTTCCTTGGGTCTTTTACCTGGAGACATGCCAGGCAGGTATTCACCCATCTCTCGCAATCTTTTCTCATTCCTGGCCAATCAAACCTGTGAAGTATCCTTTGTTGTACTTTGTCTATCCCCTGATGGCCCATCTGGTTGTGTGATCTGAAAAGCACCTCCGTTTGGTACAATTGTGGTAGTATGATGAGGTTGTGTTTGTGTAATATCTTTTCCTCATCTCTCCTCTTGCACGCTACAACCCCATCAGCTGTGTGATAACGTAAGTCTTTCTTTTCTTTGTAGAACTGGCTCAAGATCTTGTAGCTGTCTTCCTCAAGTTCCCCCTTCTCCTTGACCCCCGACTGGATCCATTTGGAGAGGTTACTTGTCATTTTGTCATTCTTCTGGGCTCTTATTAGGTCTGACAGCCTATATCTCGCTTTGACATGCTCCTTTAGCGCCATGATCTGTCCATTCATCTCACCAGGGTTGTGGATGTCATCACTCAGTTTCACGCATATCATCCTTCTCACGATTTTCATGTCGTCTTCTGGTACCAGATTCGTTCTGACGTTTGAGTTGCACGATAGTTCCCTGAATGGCTTTCTTGAAACCGCTATTCTCTCAAGTTCTTCACCACCTCTTATCTCTTGTATGTCCAGATTGTACGTTCCTGAAGATGGGTCAGTTTGTAACTCCCTGTCGTGGTGCCTTGTCTTCTCTTCCGCTAATATCATGCACAGACTGTCTTGGCCTTCGCTGCTCTCATCCGAGTCTTCATCCCCTTCTTCACGCTCCCCGGGCAATTTTCCTTTTCCGGGTTCCTCTTCTCCTGTGAACCTGGACCACTCCCCGGACTCTTGATCTAGTCCCAGGTGTTCAGTTCCTTCTTTGAATGTCACTTTCTTTTTCTGACTTTTGTTTGCTCCAGAATATTTTTGGGGATTTTGTCAACTAGTGATCGCACGACATCTTTGCTATCAGTGACGCTTCCTTTTGAGGAGTCAGTATTGTTCGCTGTTTCTTTTCTCTGAAGTATAGTTAGTTCCGGTCCCTCCTGAACCTTCTCTTGGATCACGGGCCTATCATCTGATAGTTTCTCGAGCAAACTCATTAAGTCATTATCTATCTGTGCAGCTCCCGCTTCTACCTGGTTAAGATCATAGCCTTTTGGCTTAAGTGTTTCCCTCACGATCTTCGACTTGAGTATTACCTCTATCGGGATCCTTCTGTCCTTCTTCAAGATGGTGTTTTCAAGAGGCTCTTTCGGTAATTCGGGATGATCTTCAATCGGTTTGCCTGATTTGTCCAGCCATCTTGTGAGTGGAAGACTGTCGTACGTTTCCTTGTCCATGAAGGAGAAGCCCTCTTTGATTTCAGGTCTGTCTGCCTCTCTTTGTTCTTGTCTCTCGTAGAAATCCGTCTTCTTACTCAAGCTGTCGGCGTTTTGATGATTATCCCGTGTTCTGTGCTCAATTATCATGTTGTATCCGTCCAAGCGAACTATCCACCTCCCAATGTAACTTTGGTCCATTGAGTACGTTTTCAGCCAGCTTAGTGCTCGGTTGTCGACTCGCAGCTTGAAGGGCTCACTGCCTAGGTATGCCCTGTATTTCTCGACAAAGGTGACCACTGCGAACATCTCTGCTTTCGGTGCTCCGTACTTCATTTCTGTGTCACTTAGGACTTTGCTCCCGTACGCTATTGGTCTCAAGACTGTCTTCCCATTCCATTCTTGTTCCTGACGGAGAATTCCTGAAATCGCAACTACCGATGCATCCGTGTCCAGCACGTACATCCCCTTCTCAGTCGGCATACCTAGTACTGGTGCCTAGCAGAGCTCTTTCTTTATCCTCTTGAATGACTCTTCTGCTGCGTTGTTCCATGTGAACTTTTTGCACTTGTGCCTCATCAATTGTTGCATCGGGTACACCTTGTCCGCGTAGCCTTTGATGAACTCTCTGTAGTAGTTAGCGAAGCCCAGGAAGCTCATCAACTGGTGTTCCGTCTTCGGTGACTTCCAGGTTAGGACTGCTTCCACGGCGTCTGGATCAGGTCTGGTGCCGTGCTTGTCTACCATCCTGCCCAAGTATTTTATTGAGTCCTTGAGTATCTCGCACTTTGATGGTTTACACTTTAGCCCCGATCTTTTCATGCACGCGAACACCTCGTCAAGTCTCTCAATGTGGTCTTCTAGTGTTGGCGTTGCTATTACCAGATTGCCATACTTCTTTGTCACGCCTATCAGCGCGTGTGCCATCAATCGCTGAAATGTGGCTGTGGCATTGCAAAGTCCAAACGGCATCCGTTTCCACTGAAACAGACCCAACTCGCAGGCAAACCCTGTATTGTCCATGTCCTGCTTCCGTAGTGGTACCTGCCAAAAGGCCGAGCTTAAATCAAGAGTCGTAAAAAATTTTGCATCACCTAACTTCGAGAGGCTCTCATCAATCCTAGGTATGGGATAGGCATCCTTCACCGTGACGGAGTTCAGGTATCGAAAGTCACAACAAAACCTCAACTGGTCGCCTTTCTTTTTAGCCATCACTACTCCACACGCCCACGGTGATTTGGATGGTTCTATCATGTCATACTCTAGTAACGTTTCGATCTCTTTTCTACACGCCCCCGATTTGTGCGGGGTCATGCGCCTCGCCCCCTCCCTGTGCGGTACCGCGTTCTCCTCAAGTTCTATTTCATGCTCAACAAAATTACAACACCCGATATCCGCTTTGTGCTTCGAAAAAACTTCTTCGTTCCGCTCTAGTACGTCCTTGATGGCTTCGAGCTGTTCATCTTTCAGTTTGCCCCTCAAATGTTCAATCTCCGGCAGAACCGGTTTATCAGTTTGCATTTCATCTATTGTGGGTTGCTCTGGAAAGTTCGAACAGCTCGACAGCCCATCGTACGTTTCTGACTTAAGTGATTTAACATGACCTGAAGAATCTTTTATTTTCTGCAATCGTCTCAAGATACAAATTCTGTCCCTGTGATTGGGACAATCAACAACTTCATTTTGTTTTGAGTTCTCAATCGTCTCATATCGAGTTTTAACCGGTAAATCATATCCCAGTTTCCTCCCTCTCTGTATCGTGATAGGTATATCAAGGGTATTCAACAAGACACTGACGCAGAGGCCGCTCTTCGTTATCGAGAATGATCTTCCTAAAACAGCAGCACTTTGACTATTAGGATTCGGAACTATACACACTTGCTTGTTGTCACTTAGTTCATTGTAATTTTTCATCCTCAAGCTTACGATTGCCGCTTCATTAGCTTTTAGCCTCACCCTCCTACTCAAAAATACCGGTGCTTTGTTTTCATTTGCTATTATTAAATTTACCGGTTTGATTGCGTACCTCCTATCCGGGTTCCGTATCCTGAACATTGCGTTATTTAGATCAATCGTTACGTCGAAATTCCTGATGAAGTCTCTGCCCAAAATGAATTGGTCAGATTCATCTAGGTTTTCTACCACGATAAAGCTCATCCACAGGTTACGTTCCCCCAAATTGAGGGCTATTATCGGCGTCCTGCCCAGCACCCGAAAGGCCCCTTTGTTTGCAGCTGACAGCCGTATTCTCGAGTCTATCAAGTCACCTTTGTCAAAGCCCATCCTTTCCCAAGTTTCGATTGGTTTGACGCTCAAGACTGCTCCCGTATCAAGTAACCCACGCAACTGAGTCTTTTTGCCACTTATGTCTAGCACGTGCCCTGTCACATCTGCCTCCGTCCCGATGTGCATTGCATCTTCTTCAAGCATGGCGCAGTGTCCAATTGATCTCACTTTTAACTCTTCTTTCCCTACGTAGATTTGCCCAATTAGGTCTTCGTCACATGTTATCATCGTCTTGGTATAGATGTTGATCCCATCTATATTTAGCATCACCTCGTGTGGACCATAAGCTTCAGTATACCTATTATCAACACGTACCGACTTGCTGCCCCCTCTCGTGAGTAGTACTCTCAACGCTCTAGAAGTCGTTTGTGTGCTTATACAACTCAAGTAATCTGCGTACACGTCAATGTGCATTACTGTCTGGTCGCTCGGTTCGCTCAAGTTTCTGGTTACCTCGTGGCCGCCCACTGTGATTATCGACATTATTCTAGCCCCGATTTTCGATATGCCGAATGGCTTTCCCGTCACCATTTTTACAGTGTTACAATTCCCGGTCTTTGTTGAGCCTGATACAGCCTCTGGTGTTGGGTTTGATCCGGTTAATGCTTCGTTGAAGTTCTTTCTTTCGATCTCCAGCTTTAGTCGTTGCTCTATTTCTTTCGCAGCCAGATCCTGTTTCACTTTGGCAATTGCTTCCGTCGCCGCTCTCTCATAGTTTATCTCTAGAGAGTTCCCGGCCGCGGATTCTATCGCACCATTAACATGTGTTACAGCTTTCACTGTTTTCGTCGGCAATTCCGTGCTTGGTGCTCCTAAGTTCCTAGATTCAAACTCGTTTTGTCTATTCCGCTGATTCTGCACCGCCGCTAATGCCAACTTATGTTTGGGGTGACTCTGGTCCTTGACCGCTTCCCAGAACAAGGGACAATCCATTCTGAAGTGCCCCTCCTGGTTACAGAAGAAGCATCTTGCGCCTATCTTGATGATTAAGCCACTATAGTACTCGTGTTCCTCCATCTGGCTCATGTTCTCCTCATCTGGTGCGTATCCCAAACTCTTCATGCCCTGTTTGTATGTCGTGCAACCCGCCACATGATGATCAACTGACCCGCAGTTAGCACACGACCTGCGTTTGTCCATGTCATCTCTGGGCTTGTACCATGACGACCTTTGTGGCTGACTCCCCCCTTGGGTGTTCCTATTGTCTGAGTACGAGTATTTCTTGGGTTTCATCAGCATGCATTCTCTTGACTTCTGCCTCATCTCTTCTGGAGTTGGCGCACTATCTTTCGACAATGTGTAATACGTTGCTAACATCGTTCTCAAGTCATCACTCTTTACCCCATCAATGAACTTTGAGGCTATGCTGAAGTTTCTTCTATTGGTAGATTCTTCTGGGTCACTCCTTCTTCTCAGGCTCTCGAGATCATCTAGGAACCTGTCTATCGATTCGTCATCTCTCTGTCTCCTTTTTTCAAATCGCATCATCGCTTGATGACCCTTCATGCCTGAGCCGAATCTATTCAACAGTATTTCAAAGATTTTGTCCGCCGTATCGCGTTCTTCTTCTTTCTTCGCAACCACGCATTTTAATGCCGTGCCTTCTAAATTGCTGAGTATGGCTGTGCATGCTTGTCTTTCATCGTTCAAGTTGTCCTGTTCTAGGTGTAGTCTCATCACTTCCACCCAAGTATCAATGCATCCATCAGAGTCATCTTTGAATTCTTTTGGCTTTTTGAATGTTTTTCTGGATTTTCCCTCTCTTCTATCATTCGAGTCAGTGTTCCTCGTGGCGAAGGCCTCTAGAGTTCTATTCATCATCTCCCAATTGCTTGCCCATGTCATAGCATCCGGACCTGCGTTGCTATTAGCTGTTGAGTCCCCCGGACCAGTCGTTGTACTTGACGTTCCATTCTTCATGATTGTTTTAGCAGCTGTTGGTGCTATGCTCACCGTATCCCGGGTTAAGGGCAACGGTGTCGATTGCCGTTTGTTCCTTTGTGGTTCCACAAAGTCAACTCTGGTGCCTTGCGTGCGATCCGCTGCCGGTCTTTCTTGTGAGGTAGAATTCCTCAAGATTGCATCCAATTTCGCCTGTATTGCACACGAACTTTCGGCCTGATTTTTGCTCATTGTGTCCATTCTCTTTTCCAGGCTACCTAATTGGCTGTTGACATCATCATATCGGTTTTTCAACTGTTGCATAACTTTTTTGATGTTCTTATCTCGTTCTTCATTGGTGGCTTCTACCTTATCTGACATCTCCTTGAGTCTCTCATCTGTTGCCTTAGCCAGGTTAAAATAACTATCCAGATACTCGTGTTTGTTGTATCTTAATTTTTTCTTATCACTTCTATGTCCTCTTTGCTGTGCTTCAGTTTTTTGTCGATCTGATTCAGTTTTGCCATCAAGTCACCTAGCTCAATAGTAGCCTCTTCATGGTCAGCCGTCGGTCTGTCTTTGGCCGTAGCTTCTGCTTTAGTTTGTTCCTCTCTTGGATTGGCTTCTGTTGTCTTTGTGCTCACTGTCCCAAATGTTCATGCTCTTTCAGCTTTTGGTTCTTCAGTCATGTTTTCTTTCGTTTTTATTCCGACCATC
The DNA here is from genome assembly GCF_963678635.1 of Symsagittifera roscoffensis. NCBI lineage: Eukaryota > Metazoa > Xenacoelomorpha > Acoela > Convolutidae > Symsagittifera > Symsagittifera roscoffensis. The sequence continues at coordinate 26,894 of NW_026971302.1, read as the reverse complement.
ATCGCCAACTTCTCTGTAAAAGATGTCTTTTTTACTTGAGAGTCTTCTTTCACCGTTTCTTCGGTGTTGCCTGTTGCATCTTCCACATTGTCTATTGGTGAGAAATCTATGGGTTTCGGATTTGGTTCTTCTGCATTGGGCATTGGAGTTGACTCCGTCGCCATTTTCCCTGTTTCATCCACACTTTGATCAGGTGTCTCTAGATCAATCTCGATGGTGGGTTCTACTCGTTCCCCTTCCGTGCCCTCTTTTGCTCTGTTCTCCGTTGTACTCCTCGTGCTGACCATATTAACTGAAAAGCTCTTCTTTGTTATCTTCGGACCCATTGATGTTGTTTTGCGTAGCGACGAATTATACTTTGTCTTTGCTTCGGTAGATCTTTTTTCAGCTACCGGTACCCTGCTCCGCCTCATTATTTACAATTGTTATTATTTACAGTATTATTATCTACAAAATTTCTACTCTAAGGTTAAAACTCTAAGAAAAAAGAAATTGACAATTTGCTAAAAACAATTTTTCTTAAACTCTTGAAAACTTTTCTGTGTTAGGTTAGGATAGGGAATGTGTTGTTATAATTGGTTACTTCAACCTAACTTAGTACTTTTGTAGTACCCTCTTCCTAATACTGTTCCAAGATTTTCTCTCTACCGTCCCAAGACTATTCAGTGTTGTCCCAGTACTTCTTGTTGGTATCCTCAGACCAATGTCCCAAGACCAACGTCCCTAGACCAACGTCCCAAGACTAACGTCCCAAGACCAACGTCCCAAGACTAACGTCCCAAGACCAATGTCCCAAGACTTACGTCCCAAGACTAATGTCCCAAGACTAATGTCCCAAGACTAACGTCCCAAGACTAATGTCCCAGGACCAACGTCCCAAGACTAATGTCCCAGGACCAACGTCCCAAGACTAACGTCCCAAGACCAACGTCCCAAGACTAACGTCCCAAGACTAATGTCCCAAGACCAACGTCCCAAGACTAATGTCCCAAGACCAATGGCCCAAGACCAACGTCCCAAGACTAATGTTCCAAGACTAACGTCCCAAGATCAATGGCCCAAGACCAATGGCCCAAGACTAACGTCCCAAAACCAATGGCCCAAGACCAACGTCCCAAGACTAACGTCCCAAGACCAATGGCCCAAGACCAACGTCCCAAGACTAATGTCGCAAGACCAACGTCCCAAGACTAACGTCCCAAGACCAATGGCCCAAGACTTTTTCGTACCAAGACTGCTCTGGTCCAAGACTGCCCCAAGGCTGCACTGTCCCAAGACTGTGTTGCCCCAAGACTGTCCCCAGACTGCAAGGTCCCAGGACTTCTTCGGTACTGTCCCAAGACTCGTCACTGAGTGTCTGGATATCGGATCTCTTTCTTCTTCGTTGTAGGGACTTCTTGATTCACTGTACCTTGTACCACCACTCAAGCTCTTGTGAAAATTTTCCCAAAAACCCTCTCTTGATGGCCAAATGCTGACCCTTTTTTTTAGTTACCTCTTTTTCAATGTTCCCAGCAATTGAAAGCCAAAACTTGTGCGCAGGTATCTTGTGATCACCTGTTTGTATAAAAACCAATCGCAAATCTTCACCAAAATGCAACAATATAAAAAAAAAATTTTAAACCAGAAAAAATAATAAAACAGAGAAATCAACCCACCTAAAATTCAAAGGAGACAAATGTCGACCTTCTATCGAAAAAAATGTCTGGTACCTAATTGCCACGCGTTTTCCTCCCCCCACTAGCGATCTTATGGGATATCACACAAAAACTGTCTTTGTCCGTTCCCCCCTACCAATCCAACCAGCGTACCTGTCTTAACTCGAGTTTAATTTTGGATAACCACTTATTATTACCAACGCGTGTTAATAGCTAATGTAACTAAATCAACGATGTCGATTAACTAGTTACTCTAATTTCCCCCCTTTTTACAATTTACAACCGCCAACCTCTAACCTAACGAGCCCCCCTACTAACCTCCCCCCTCTTTAGCCCCCCTCTTAAGCCGAAAAATCCCTTAAGCGCCGGGTGCTAAACCTCTCGAGAGAAAACCGTAGACCTGTTTCCAGGCCTGCTTGAGTAAAAACTGCCTCAAAACAATGGGACTCCGCTTATCCAATTTTACACTTATTTCCTATAATGTAATGTGGATTCTAACGATACCCGTTGCTCGACTTGAGAACACCCCTGTGCGTCCTCTTGTAGTGGTCCTGTGCTTGTTGTCTCTGTTCTGCACTTGATAGCAGAACCACTTTCCCACTCGACTGGTCACCTCTTCCAATCAAGTCTCCTAGTGGTCGGTTTCGATCCTTGTGAACCACTTTCCCACTCGACTGGTCACCCTTTCCAGTCAAGTCTCCTAGTGGTCCGGTTGGGTCGCAATCTATCTGAAAACCCTTAACAACGCCCCCCACTCGGGCACCTTACTGAAGTCACTGGTTTAAAATGCTAGATTGATCGAAACGATCGGTCTTATAAAACAGTATGTGTATACTATTTAATTAATACAAAGGTTTGATCCAACTAATTTGGTATCAAAGTCACTGTCTTTTTTCGTTTTATGGTTTTTGTTCCTTTTTGTATTCTTTTTTTCTCGTGTTTTTGTCCCCCTAGTTGCCCCCCTTCACTCGGTTAGCTAAGCCTCGTTCGGAGAGCGTACCAGGAAGTTTTCTTGAGTTTTCTTAAAAAGCTATCACGGTACAACCGGAAGGTTTACACGTTTCCGCTGAACGGTACCACCGGTACTCTAGAATGGGCATGTAGCCCTGAGCTGTGTCAAGTGGGTTCGACTCCGTAGTCATGACGTCGTAAAAACACCCAGGAGCGCCATAAAAACACTATGTAACAGTCGCCTACTTTATTCACATATGAGGCTTAAGAAAAATAGGCCCTATAACCATTGGCTCAAGAGTCAGGGACACCATCTCTTGTGTTTTTCTACCTCAAGAACGGTCGGAGCCAATTCGGTTCGCTTGCGACATGAGACTAGAACCCGTTACAGCTTAAAGGCCACTACCAAAATACCCCCCACTCTAGAAATAAGAACGTCCCCATACTTAGGTCTCGAAATACCCAAAATACATGAACGCCGTTAAAAACCGGGTCGGAACAATCCGCTTAGTTACTTTTTATTGGACAGTGGAACTTTGATCCATTTCAGATGGATCAACCTAAAACTCGCCTTATCTCAACATAACTATCACAAAATACACTCGAGAAATTTAAATTGAGAACTCACATGTCGATGCGCTTGAGTATGAGGAGTAATTAAAAGATAAGCAGCTTGAGAATTAAATAATATAACTAAATAAGTTTGATGCTAATTAGTTTTAACAACAGAAGTAAGTTCCGTCTCAAGAATCAAAGTTTCTGAATGAACCATCGGGACACTCGAGTTGTCCACTCTTCCATTGAATGTTCACTCTGTTCCGTTCGAATAATCGTCCTTTCTCAAGTCTGTGTTCTGTTCTCCTGTTTTCGGGATAAGACAGCTCTACTCTCTTATTATTTCGTATCGAGAAATTGCGAATAGCAATTTCCTGCCTTTTTCTTGAGTAGTTTCCCGCAATTGTTAATTCGGTCGTTCTGATTTTTCACTTTGCGTTTTCAGTTGGTTCGAGAAAACTGAGCATGACAGGCTCCATTCGAAATTTTTAAAATTAAAACTTCACTCCAAAATTACGTGTTTCTCAAGGTCTAACCTCCAGACATGACCGACTGGCACATATGTATGTATGTATGTATGTATGTATGTATGTATGTATGTATGTATGTATGTATGTATGTATGTATGTATGTATGTATGTATGTATGTATGTATGTATGTATGTATGTATGTATGTATGTATGTATGTATGTATGTATGTATGTATGTATGTATGTATGTATGTATGTATGTATGTATGTATGTATGTATGTATGTATGTATGTATGTATGTATGTATGTATGTATGTATGTATGTATGTATGTATGTATGTATGTATGTATGTATGTATGTATGTATGTATGTATGTATGTATGTATGTATGTATGTATGTATGTATGTATGTATGTATGTATGTATGTATGTATGTATGTATGTATGTATGTATGTATGTATGTATGTATGTATGTATGTATGTATGTATGTATGTATGTATGTATGTATGTATGTATGTATGTATGTATGTATGTATGTATGTATGTATGTATGTATGTATGTATGTATGTATGTATGTATGTATGTATGTATGTATGTATGTATGTATGTATGTATGTATGTATGTATGTATGTATGTATGTATGTATGTATGTATGTATGTATGTATGTATGTATGTATGTATGTATGTATGTATGTATGTATGTATGTATGTATGTATGTATGTATGTATGTATGTATGTATGTATGTATGTATGTATGTATGTATGTATGTATGTATGTATGTATGTATGTATGTATGTATGTATGTATGTATGTATGTATGTATGTATGTATGTATGTATGTATGTATGTATGTATGTATGTATGTATGTATGTATGTATGTATGTATGTATGTATGTATGTATGTATGTATGTATGTATGTATGTATGTATGTATGTATGTATGTATGTATGTATGTATGTATGTATGTATGTATGTATGTATGTATGTATGTATGTATGTATGTATGTATGTATGTATGTATGTATGTATGTATGTATGTATGTATGTATGTATGTATGTATGTATGTATGTATGTATGTATGTATGTATGTATGTATGTATGTATGTATGTATGTATGTATGTATGTATGTATGTATGTATGTATGTATGTATGTATGTATGTATGTATGTATGTATGTATGTATGTATGTATGTATGTATGTATGTATGTATGTATGTATGTATGTATGTATGTATGTATGTATGTATGTATGTATGTATGTATGTATGTATGTATGTATGTATGTATGTATGTATGTATGTATGTATGTATGTATGTATGTATGTATGTATGTATGTATGTATGTATGTATGTATGTATGTATGTATGTATGTATGTATGTATGTATGTATGTATGTATGTATGTATGTATGTATGTATGTATGTATGTATGTATGTATGTATGTATGTATGTATGTATGTATGTATGTATGTATGTATGTATGTATGTATGTATGTATGTATGTATGTATGTATGTATGTATGTATGTATGTATGTATGTATGTATGTATGTATGTATGTATGTATGTATGTATGTATGTATGTATGTATGTATGTATGTATGTATGTATGTATGTATGTATGTATGTATGTATGTATGTATGTATGTATGTATGTATGTATGTATGTATGTATGTATGTATGTATGTATGTATGTATGTATGTATGTATGTATGTATGTATGTATGTATGTATGTATGTATGTATGTATGTATGTATGTATGTATGTATGTATGTATGTATGTATGTATGTATGTATGTATGTATGTATGTATGTATGTATGTATGTATGTATGTATGTATGTATGTATGTATGTATGTATGTATGTATGTATGTATGTATGTATGTATGTATGTATGTATGTATGTATGTATGTATGTATGTATGTATGTATGTATGTATGTATGTATGTATGTATGTATGTATGTATGTATGTATGTATGTATGTATGTATGTATGTATGTATGTATGTATGTATGTATGTATGTATGTATGTATGTATGTATGTATGTATGTATGTATGTATGTATGTATGTATGTATGTATGTATGTATGTATGTATGTATGTATGTATGTATGTATGTATGTATGTATGTATGTATGTATGTATGTATGTATGTATGTATGTATGTATGTATGTATGTATGTATGTATGTATGTATGTATGTATGTATGTATGTATGTATGTATGTATGTATGTATGTATGTATGTATGTATGTATGTATGTATGTATGTATGTATGTATGTATGTATGTATGTATGTATGTATGTATGTATGTATGTATGTATGTATGTATGTATGTATGTATGTATGTATGTATGTATGTATGTATGTATGTATGTATGTATGTATGTATGTATGTATGTATGTATGTATGTATGTATGTATGTATGTATGTATGTATGTATGTATGTATGTATGTATGTATGTATGTATGTATGTATGTATGTATGTATGTATGTATGTATGTATGTATGTATGTATGTATGTATGTATGTATGTATGTATGTATGTATGTATGTATGTATGTATGTATGTATGTATGTATGTATGTATGTATGTATGTATGTATGTATGTATGTATGTATGTATGTATGTATGTATGTATGTATGTATGTATGTATGTATGTATGTATGTATGTATGTATGTATGTATGTATGTATGTATGTATGTATGTATGTATGTATGTATGTATGTATGTATGTATGTATGTATGTATGTATGTATGTATGTATGTATGTATGTATGTATGTATGTATGTATGTATGTATGTATGTATGTATGTATGTATGTATGTATGTATGTATGTATGTATGTATGTATGTATGTATGTATGTATGTATGTATGTATGTATGTATGTATGTATGTATGTATGTATGTATGTATGTATGTATGTATGTATGTATGTATGTATGTATGTATGTATGTATGTATGTATGTATGTATGTATGTATGTATGTATGTATGTATGTATGTATGTATGTATGTATGTATGTATGTATGTATGTATGTATGTATGTATGTATGTATGTATGTATGTATGTATGTATGTATGTATGTATGTATGTATGTATGTATGTATGTATGTATGTATGTATGTATGTATGTATGTATGTATGTATGTATGTATGTATGTATGTATGTATGTATGTATGTATGTATGTATGTATGTATGTATGTATGTATGTATGTATGTATGTATGTATGTATGTATGTATGTATGTATGTATGTATGTATGTATGTATGTATGTATGTATGTATGTATGTATGTATGTATGTATGTATGTATGTATGTATGTATGTATGTATGTATGTATGTATGTATGTATGTATGTATGTATGTATGTATGTATGTATGTATGTATGTATGTATGTATGTATGTATGTATGTATGTATGTATGTATGTATGTATGTATGTATGTATGTATGTATGTATGTATGTATGTATGTATGTATGTATGTATGTATGTATGTATGTATGTATGTATGTATGTATGTATGTATGTATGTATGTATGTATGTATGTATGTATGTATGTATGTATGTATGTATGTATGTATGTATGTATGTATGTATGTATGTATGTATGTATGTATGTATGTATGTATGTATGTATGTATGTATGTATGTATGTATGTATGTATGTATGTATGTATGTATGTATGTATGTATGTATGTATGTATGTATGTATGTATGTATGTATGTATGTATGTATGTATGTATGTATGTATGTATGTATGTATGTATGTATGTATGTATGTATGTATGTATGTATGTATGTATGTATGTATGTATGTATGTATGTATGTATGTATGTATGTATGTATGTATGTATGTATGTATGTATGTATGTATGTATGTATGTATGTATGTATGTATGTATGTATGTATGTATGTATGTATGTATGTATGTATGTATGTATGTATGTATGTATGTATGTATGTATGTATGTATGTATGTATGTATGTATGTATGTATGTATGTATGTATGTATGTATGTATGTATGTATGTATGTATGTATGTATGTATGTATGTATGTATGTATGTATGTATGTATGTATGTATGTATGTATGTATGTATGTATGTATGTATGTATGTATGTATGTATGTATGTATGTATGTATGTATGTATGTATGTATGTATGTATGTATGTATGTATGTATGTATGTATGTATGTATGTATGTATGTATGTATGTATGTATGTATGTATGTATGTATGTATGTATGTATGTATGTATGTATGTATGTATGTATGTATGTATGTATGTATGTATGTATGTATGTATGTATGTATGTATGTATGTATGTATGTATGTATGTATGTATGTATGTATGTATGTATGTATGTATGTATGTATGTATGTATGTATGTATGTATGTATGTATGTATGTATGTATGTATGTATGTATGTATGTATGTATGTATGTATGTATGTATGTATGTATGTATGTATGTATGTATGTATGTATGTATGTATGTATGTATGTATGTATGTATGTATGTATGTATGTATGTATGTATGTATGTATGTATGTATGTATGTATGTATGTATGTATGTATGTATGTATGTATGTATGTATGTATGTATGTATGTATGTATGTATGTATGTATGTATGTATGTATGTATGTATGTATGTATGTATGTATGTATGTATGTATGTATGTATGTATGTATGTATGTATGTATGTATGTATGTATGTATGTATGTATGTATGTATGTATGTATGTATGTATGTATGTATGTATGTATGTATGTATGTATGTATGTATGTATGTATGTATGTATGTATGTATGTATGTATTGAGTTAGGACCGAAGTGTAACTCATAGAGTAATTTCGGATAGGGTACACCGTCTGCTCGTCACGCTATCTTATTTTCGGCCGGATAGATTCGTGCAACTTCTTAGTCTAATACCAATCCTAATCTTACTCTTATACTATCTAGTCTCAGGTTGTTTAACTAGTCTCTGCTAGGCTCAATAGATCTAGGGTATACTGGTTTATTGCGGCTGCTGAAGTACTCGGGAGAGTTCAACTAATTTCTAAGTTAAATTCAAATCTCTCTGGTGCTGAAATTACAAGTAATTTCAGCACTTACAAATAAGTGGATTGTTAGTTAGATGGATCATGATTGGTTAATATTAAATACTTTACATTGGTAAAATATCTAATTTATCCATCATAAAATGTAGTTTAGATCAGGTTCCGCCCATCCGGGTTTTACAGAGTTTTTTAGAATAGTTTTTCTGCAATTCGAAGGATGGATGATGGACGTTGGTATCTGGCGAACATCATATTTCTTGTCCGTTTTCTCTTGTTAGAGAAATTCCAGGATGCTGGAATTAGGGACATCAAACGTTGTGTCTTATTGCGACAACGACTGTGTTTCCGCAACAAACTCAAATCTGATTTCAGAATGGTTGGCTATGTCAGGTTTTTCTGATTCTCGTGGAGAACTTCTTTTGTGTCTGATCTTGTCTGGGAATGGCGTGGAGATTGTGCGTGGAGGGGATGCCTGGTTACTCGGATCTGTACGTATACTTGAACATCGAGGTGGTCATTGGTCTAGTTCAATGAAGTCCTTTTCTGCGAAGTCAAGTCGTACTCTAAATCCTTTGAGTTGTGATTGTGAGCGGCATATTGATTGTAGTTGGCCATTCTTTCTCGAGTGTAGTGGGGTCGTTTTGTCTTTGGATGTTCGTCCTTGGTGTTGTATTCTGATCTATGTATTGCATAATGTAATTTACATTTTATAAACCTTTTATTAGTTTGATATTTTTTAATTATGATTTTAGTTAGTTGTTTTCACAAAAGCTTTTTGTTTTAGTTCAGTTATTTTGAAGAGTTACTCACCCTTGAGTAGCTCTTATTAAAAATAGGAAAGTGGTCACAAAGCGTGGATGTAGCGCGGTGGGTTAGGCCGGCTATAGCATGCTCAGGACGTCCTCTTCTGGTGGGTTAGGCCAGGAGTGGGAGTATGATTGCATGCGGTTTTTGTGAGAGGTCCTGTTATGTGACAACGTTTTATGTTAGGTTTGTTGTGGTTTTTTTTATGTTTTGTTGGTTGTGTCCTTTTTCCAAAATCAAATTGTTTGTGGTATGGGTTTGTCTTTCGACTTTTTTGTGTTTTATTATTTCTTTCTTAGACTTTATAATAGTCTTCAAAAGAATAAATTATCCAGTTTTAAACTGGGTTAATCCGGTTTGGGTACCGTTGGTTTCCTTTTCTTAATCATACTGTTATTCTATGATTTGTGGTGTTTAGTAAGCTGCGTTGGTTAATGTTGTTTAGTGTATAATTCCTTTCCAACCGGGTTAAAGGAAAGTTTGAAACGTGTTATCTTGTGTTAGAGTTGTTGAGTGTGAAAGCTTGAAACTGAAATTCATTATTTTAAACAATTCTTCGTGGGCGAGCTGTGCGAGTTTGGATAGAATTTCTGTGCGAATGAATGGAAATATCAAAAGGTTAGTACTGCATTTGCTTCTTATTAATTTACTACATAGAAATTCAAATTTTACTGCTATTTGTTGGGAAAAATTAAGTTACAAATTTTCATCATTATTAGATTTACTGCTTGTGGGAAAAAAATTATAAATTAAATTACTGCATTGGTATTATATTTATTTAATTGTTGGTGCAAAAAATTAATAGAGTTTTAAACAGTTTTGAAGAAGTTTTCTATTTTTTATTTTTCTTTTGTGAATTTTTCAGATTATCGTTGGATGAAGGCTAAAACTCTTAAGAAGACATGGATAAGGAATGGTGAGTTTCTAATATTTTAATTAGTTAGTAATATGGATAATTCATACTGACCCGTTAGTCGTCGGGGAAGAAAGCGTGGGGGAAAATGTCGTGGATGAGATCGGAAGTTGTTAGTAATTTAGCTAAAATGCGGATGATATTTTTAGTTTGAAGCAGTGGCCAAAGCAATTGAAGTGCTTTAATGGTGGTTAGTTCTTCAGTGCCAACTGCAAATTCATAAGGTGTGTTTTGGATTAGATTATATAATTTGTGATTGAATTTAGTGTTATGGATGAATTCTAAAATGGGGATTTCTATAGGTTGTACAAACTCGTGTGGGATAAGGAAGGGTCGGGATTCTTCGGCGTTGAAGGTCTTGGTGACGGGGCAGAAGATATACATTTGGGTTATGGGATCATAATTTCGAAGAATACCATGAAGGTTAGTATCTTTAATGCAATATGTGAAGTTTAGAAAGAATGGTGAGGTGTATTTGGAATTGATGAATTGAAAACGATGGTGTGGTTGTCTGGAGGGAGTGTGTAGATCAAAATGATTTTGGATGAAACGATAATATGTATATGTGTGAGTTTGTTTAGTGCGCAACATAATATCGTGTGAGCAGTGCAAATCTCTTTCATGTGGTGCAAGGAAATGAAAGGTTGGTGAAAATATTTGGAAGCGTTCTTTAAAACTTTCGTAGGCTTGCGTGTCTGTTAGTGCTTCTGAAATAATGTGATCAAACTTGCGATCGAAGATATTTAGTGTAAATACATATGGTGTTTTAATGAAAAATTTCTCGGTGATTTGTGGGTTAGCGAAGCGATCGTCGTCTAAGAATTGATCTTGGTTAGTTCTGATGATGTTATGATCGTAATATTCTAGTGTATATTCATTAGCTCGGGGTGCAGTGTGTGTTTTTAGTGATTTTTTATATCCAATGTAGGTAAATTGTCTAGGTGTTAGTGATGTAGTGAGTCGATATAGCATGTCTTTATTTCGTTCTATATCGATGTGAGTGTTAGATAAAGGTAGGCAAAGGGGATTAGTAAAATGATAATATGATGTCCAATGGAGTGTAGGCATTAAAACGTGTTCGTCTACAAAGCTACGTGTTTCGTTAGTGTCGTGAGGTGTGTTTAAGGTGTATTGTGGAAATGAGGGTAAGGTGATAGCTAAAAATTCTTTTGTGTTAGTGTGATTTGGATGATTTATATATTCACGGGCTGTTCCTGGTTTTGCTGGGAAAGGATGGTTGGGGAACTTTCTTTTAAAAGTGCGGTAAGCTCTATTAGTGCTGAGTGAAGATTCAGTAGATGTGGATGATGGTGCTAATGATTCAGTATAAATTGAAGAGGGTGTAGGGGTAGGGGGGTTGGATGAATCTATTGTGGATGAAATTTGGTTTATGGTTGGGGTGTCAAGGTGGTAGGGTTGTTGTTGTAGGGTAATAAAATTATCTAGTTCTGGGGAGATTCGGGGGGTGTCTGGAGATTGAGATGATTGGTCTGAATGAAGTGAGGAGTAGGTTGGAGTGACTTGGGAAGCATAAGAGTGTGTAGAATTGATTGGGTCAGGGTTATTTGGTAGTATGGGTTGAAAAGGGGGTTGGGAAAAATTTGAAGAATTGGTGTGGAAATTTTTGGATGGAGATGGTTCAGAGTCGGCAAATTCATCGGGGGTTTCAATATTCGGGTTATTGAGTTGTGACGTGGAGTATAAAACTGAGATGTGTGAATTAGTATCGGAATTCATGCCTGATGTTACATTACTGGATGGGAAATCGGGTGGCGGAAAAGCAAAAAGTGGTATTATTGTAATTGGAGTGGTGAGGTTGGTTGGGTGGGAATTTGATCGGTGTAGGGATCCAAGTTGTCGGCTCATCGTGGGCTAAAAAATTATTATTTTGAGACTGAAAAGCGGTGGTATGGGGTTGTTCAATAATTTGTTCATAAGTATTATCATCTTGTGATTGGTGTGTCATTATATGTTGGATGGAACTTTGTGATATGGTTGGTCTAAAATTTTGAATATGTGTTATGGCTAAATGTCGAAAATTACGTGGGACTAGGGATAATGGATGGTTATGTGGTAGGGGTGGTAACTGTGGTGCTGTTGGCGTTGTGTCTACATTGTTATGTTCTTCGTCGTATGTATTCTGTCTGGTTGCTATTTTTGTGTTATATTCTTTTATTTGTGCATCTAAAAGAATTTTGTTTATAGATGTAGAAAAAATTCCAAAAAATCCTGCAAAGAGTATGCGTGCTACGCTTGCTTGTCTGTTTACTTGTGTGTGTATGGCACATGTGTTGTAGATTCCTTTTAAAAGTGAGAAAAGAAATCCAATAAAGTTAAACATTGCGTATAAAATAGTCAATTTTTCTAAGATGTAGTAGGGCCATCCTAGAAAATCAAGAATTTCATTTTTGAGTGTTACAAAGCTAAAAATATTGATGGGTGATATATCTTGGGGACGGTATTTTTCACCGTTTAGATATATATAATCTTTAATGTCTTTAAAATATCCGCTATAGTCTTGCGTATAGATGTCTGCAAATCCTGCGGTTTCGGCAAGTTTGCGTAAGTTTTGGTCAATTGATTGTCTTTGTATTGTGTCCATCTGTGTTAATAATTCTTGGAATTGTTGTGTTCTAATGTGATGTTGAATATCTGATTTTGAATATATTCCTATTGATTGTAAGTCTATATTTGGGTTTCGAGCGATAGCGCGAATGCTTTCTGGTGAAAATTTTTTTAGTGATTGCATTAATGTGGGATATGGGGTGAGAAGGTAATATTTATCTTCATCAGGGTTTAGTTGTACTACATTGTGGCTATTTTCTGATCCACATGGGACTGCGGTATCCCAGAAATAGGTTCTTCGTGAAAGTGTGTCAACGAAATGTACTTTATTCTTATAAAAGATAGGGATTCTTTTATAGCATCGTTTATCTTCAAAAACGTATAGTGGTGATACTTTTTTAGTACAAGTATAAAACCATAAGATGTTTCCTTCATAGTCTAAAAAATTTGATCTTTTTCCTGATAGTAAATATCCTGCGTAGGGTATTTTTAATACTGCTAGTGCAAGTGATTGTAATATTTGCGTTCTTTCTAATTCGCATAGTTGGTGTAGTGTTTCTAATTCAGAGAGTGACATTTCTTGAAAAATTCTGCTAATCGTGTAGTCTAGTTTCATATCTAAGTGAATATCATAGTGGATATTACCGAAATATGTACTATTCATTAGTGATAGTTCTTGTAAACGTGTGCTTTGATCGTCTTGGGGCTTTAAATGTCCACCAGGTTGACCTGTATTCTTTTGAAAATGAACTGGTATGTATGATGTTCCTTCATTTGGAGGATGACTTGTGGCGTATAGGTCGACTTTTATTTTTCCAGTGGTCATGTCGAATCCATTTTCGTATTCAACTAATATTTCAGAGTATTGTGTTTTGTGAAGTGGGTTTTTATATTTACATGCGAGTTCTGTTTCTTGATATACTTGAAAACGTGTTAATTTATTTTCCATATTTTGAATGTTTCGAAAATCAGAACTTATTTTTCGTAATGGATTTACTTGTTCATATGGTATTGATTGTATAAAATATTTTTCGTGAAATTTCATCATACGAGCGTGTATTTTTGCTACTTGAAATAGTGTACATGTGTCTTCAGGGAACCAAACGATTGTTGCTTGTGTTCGTGTTGTAGGGTCGCAATAACCTTGATCATTTTTACAAGGTAATCTAATTCCTTGATAGATCATTGTGTTGTCTGATAAATCTCGTGTGAGTTGTATTTTTTTGAGTTGTATTTTCCAATCGAAAAACATTATCTCTTGGTATCCTTTATTTTTTATAGTCGGTTTTTATTTCCGTTCGAGACTTGTGAACAATGTACTTTCTTTTCGGAAAATGTTGCTGTGAATTTATATCCTGTAACTGTTGTTGCTCGGGCTTTTGAATAAAGTGTTGCTATTACATTTGTAGTTTCTATTGCTTGGGGTTCTGTTTCGCATTGTGATACTTGATTTATTGCATACTTGTGTAGTGTTTTTTGTTCGTTTTCTTCACAATCGTAATGTGTTACTAATAAATCTTGGGGTCCTGTGCGGGGAGAAGGGTTTATGTTTTGATTTGAGATTACTAGAAAAAGGAGTTGGAGAAAAATTAATAATTTTAGAATATACATGTGTATAATAATCCTGAGTATGGGTTATAAAATGTGATGTAACCAATTGTCTTTTTGGTATATCTGTCGTATTTATATATTACTTCAGTGGTTATAAATGGTGGTGGTAGTGATTGAGCTGTTATGTTTGGTGGATTTAATGGGTAGGGATGTTGAGTAATGTTGTTTAATTTAACTGTGATTTCAAACTTTAATTGTAAACTGTTTTGTTGGAGTATTTGGATATTGTGATCACGGATATCGTCGTGAATGTCTTGTCGATATTGTAATCTATTTAGTGCCCAGTTGTGAAGGCGATTACTTTCTAGATGTTGTCCAAATAATGGTGGAGGTGCTGTAAATGTATTCCAATCTAGTCTTAAAGGGATATTTGTTGATGATTGTTCTCGATATCTTGCGTCGAGATTATTTGGAAAATTTAAGTTAAAAGGTGTCGGTGAAATTTGGCTAATTGATGGTGTTGATGGTAGTGATAATGTTTCCGGTAGTGATGAGGATGTTGTATCCGAAGAAATATCTATTGGGTCATTGATTAAATTTGGTTCACCTTGTGTGAATGAATGTGTTGTCCAATATGGTAGTCGTGATGTTTGGTTTGGGGGATTAAAGGGGTTTTCACGTATTTGTTCAGATATTGGTGTTGAGCCTAAGTAATCTGAGTATAAGCTTGAGGTGCTACGTTGTGAAAGAAGTGTTGGGGTTTCTGGTAAGATACCAGTGGGGTTTTCGGGAGTGTTTTGTGATGGGGATTGAGGTATTTCAAAATGAACTCGGGGAGTTGGAAAATTTCTATTTCTTCGAGGATGTATAATTTGTCTATTTATTTCTGTTGTGTTTTGGTTTTGACTAGGATTTCGTATTCTACTTAGTTCTGGTGGTAGTGTTGGGTATAGATTATATGTTGGTTCACTTAAAGGTGCTTGCCGTTGAACGGGTTCTAGTGGTTCAGATAAACGAGCGTGTCGTTCTTCAAAAGTGTATGGGTTATCTTGAAAGGAAATTCGTGTAGATGTTTGAGGATTTTGGGTAGTTGAAGGTGTTGTTGGGTTATCTTGGGATGATGTCGGTGAAGACTGACTTTGTGACTGTTGGGTAGCAATTTTTGATAGCTTTTTGGTCTATTCTTTTAGTGAAAAAGTTTATGTTTATTATAATATTCTTCTAAAAAAAGAATTAGGAGGATTGTTGCTAGAGCAAATGTGATGATTGCTTTCTTTATACATTTGCATATGGTCAAAATGAGGGATGATAGAAATGTTATGAAAATTACAAATAGTAGAAAAATATCAGTTCTACTGAAAATAGTTCGTATCATTTAGACAAGTTGTATGAATAGTACCTGTGGATATAATCAAGGGTTTTTGAAAGTTGGAGAAATAGTTCGAATATAGTGTAGAAAATTAAAAAAATATTACAAAAAATGATTAAGATTATTAGAAAAGATTCAAGGATATCAAAAAGAAATATTATGAAAGTTTCAAGTATCGTAAAAAATTGTTTGAGGTTTGTGATAATTTTAGTGACTGTTTGATAGAAGAGCATTTAAGAAATGACTTTTTGATCGAATATTTTTTGTTGTTTGAGGCAATTGTTAAGTGTGGTCGGATTATTTATTAGTTTTTTGACAAGTGGGTTGAGTTTGGTAAAAAATTGTTGGGGGCAGTTTTTATGGTGATCGGGAGGTCGTCTTTTTCTTTATTTTTGTTTGTCAAATGATCCGGGGTATGGTGAGATTTTTGTACTTTAGGCTAATTAAAATGTTCGTTTTGTTTCTTTAGGCTAATTTAACAGATTTGTTTTGGGGGTATTTGAGGTCTGAGTTGGGGAAATATTGTTGATCTTTGAGTTATTAGATAAGGGAGGGTTATGATATTATGGTGATATTTATTTTAGTTGTCAAGTTGGAGTGGTTTGCTTATTTTTGACCTGGAGGTCATAAAGTTATAGTTATAGATATGCCTGGAGTTTTATATGATTCGTCTAATTGATCTGAGTTTAAGTTAGAGAAGGTGACCGATTGGATGAATTCTATTGGTCTAAATTTGAACTAGAATCATTGCGTGTTTGTCAGCATGTTATTTTGAAAAATGAAAATTGAAAATGTTTCAAAGTTTCCAAGACTGAAGTATTGAGCTAAAATTGCTTTTGAAATTCGACTTTCTTTAATATTTTAGATTGGGGGATGAATATTTTATAATTTTTACGTGGTTGATTTCTAAGTCGTGTTGATTTTCTATGTTCTGATTTGTCGATTTGCTCTTGGGGTATTATTTGTTCGGTCATTTTTCTATTTTTTCTTTCTTTTTGAGATGTTTTTTGGTCTAGGTTTTTTGTATTGTTTTTGGTGGTAGTTGATTTTGTATTTTTATTTCCGAGGTGAATATCATTTTGTTCCTTTGTTGTGTTTTCCGGATGTGGGTCATTTTGAATAACTTTTAAACCTGTAAAAGAATATAATTGGGTTAGTTCGCGGAGTGCGTATTCTTTTGGATAATAAGGTAATAGGTTATTTCGGTGCTGAACGATTTCTTTTTTGTCTGAGACGGTGATTTTATATGTGACATCAGTGGGTTTTGCAATTATTTGGTATGGTCCTTTACGAAGGGGTTGTAATTTTTTAGAAATTCCTTTTTGAGTGGTAAAATTGGGTATTAAAACAAATGTTCCAATTTTTAAATCGGAGGCTGGTGTAAAGCGTGAATTTATTTGTTCATTAATGTTTTGACTTTGTAACAACTTTTTTGTTATTTTTTGATAAATTTCATTGTGTTTTTTATCTCTATTTAAAATCCATTCGGTGTGTGTAGCGGAGGCTAATTCAAGAATTTGTGGGTGATGAAAATGATCTTCATCGTGTGTATGTAATGGTAGGTTATAACAAATTGAGTCTTTATTTGGTTGACAATAACCTTGTGCGTTTTTATGAGAGTTTGCTGTAAACATTATTGGTTTGCGTGGCTTTTGATTAAAGACCATTTCATATGGTGACATTCCTAAAGTTGTCGTGATTTGTGAATTATATGCTAAGGGAAATAGTTTTACATCTGCTGACCATTCGGTATATCTGGTATCATTTCCATTGATGATACATCTAAGATATTCTTGTAATGAACGGTTCATACCTTCGACTAAGCCGTTTGTCCAAGGTGCGTGAGATGTACGTGGTTTGTGTTTAATGTTATATAAATGACATAGCGTGATGATTTCATTATTTTTGAATTCTGTACCATTGTCTGTAACTAAAATTTCTGGTAGTCCAAATTTTTCTATCCAGTGTTCATAAAGCGTTGTGTAAGCATAATAAGCGTTACAATGTGGTACTGGGTTAAGTGCTACATAATGTGTAAATGCGTCAACAATTACCATAATGTAGGAGTTTCCTTCTGATGAGGGTGAAATTGGTCCTTTAGTATCAAATGAGATACGGTGGTTAAAGTACAAACTTTGTCCTTTAAAATCTTGTTTTTGTGCTAATTGTTTTTGATTTGGGTAAGGTTTAATTAGTTGACATACTATACAGTCATTGCATAGTACTTTTATCCAAATTGGTGCATTTGGGAAATAAAAGTTTTGTATAAAATTTGAATATGTTTTTTCTGATCCAGAGTGTCCTTTAATATTTTGTGTATGTGAAATATTAAAAGCTATGAGAATCATACTTAAAGGGAGACAGGGAACTGTAAATTCATTTAATTTATATTCTAAAAGGTCTGTATTTTCGTTAATTGTTGTGTTATTAAATTTACGAAAGTATCGGAGGAGTGTTTTGTTTCCTAGAATAGTTGAATCTGCCTTGATAGGTTTAGTTTTATATTGTGCCATGATTTCAGTTGTCGAATTACTGGGTCAAGATTTTGATATTGTTTCAGTGTTGAAATTGTAATTGTTTCTGTTGGGGGGAGAAAAATGTTTTCAATTTCTAATTTAGATAAGGGTATTGTATCAAGTGGGTCATGGAGGTCAAAAACTTGATTTATTGTGTATTTTGAATCGTTTGTTTGTGGTCCTGATAAGTTTATTTTATCAGTTAAATTTTCTTTTTCAATTTGTGGAAAATGGTCTTTTTTAGGCGGGTGTTGTTTTGTTCTTTTTTGTTGGGTGTTATTTTTTATCCATTGTGAATATGGGATTGGTTTAAAAGTTGATGTTCCAAGTAGATCAACTTCATAGTGATTATTTTGACAATCTAAATAAAGTGGGAAATGTTGTAAATTATTTATATGTGATTGTTCAACGTCAGTTTTTACTGCATATTTGCATTCCAATCGGGGTGATGTTTCATTTTCTGCAAGGTAGATTTTTATATTTTTGGGTATTTCAACTGTGGTTTTACGTGTAAGTAATTCAGGTGGCGTATTTCGACCGATTTTTTCCTGCGGTCCAAACTATATGTAAGTTTGGGAATTTCATTAAAATTAGTTGAAATCTATAAACTCGGTGGTTTGGATTAGACTTTTGTGTAAAATGGAAAATGATTGGTTTATGGTCTGTGAATAGAACTGTGGGATGTTTTGATCCAAGTATCAGAAATTCATATTCTGTTAGTGTATATATTATGGCTGTACATTCTCTCATTAGAGTTGAGAGTCGTAGTTCTGCTTGAGTGAATAATCGAGAATTTGCTGATATGAGGTTCATTTTATTTGTACCATTATGTGATTGTAATAATGCTGCGCCGATGCCAAAGTTCGAAGCATCGCACATTGCATAAAATGGTTGATCGGGATCTGGAATTGTGTTTGAAATTTGTTCAGTTAAGATTTTCTTTATTTCTTAAAATCGTGCTTGATGTTCTGTATTCCATTCAAAATTATTTTGTTGTCTAAGTATATTGTAGAATGGTCGTAGATATAATTGCATTTTATAAACATATTTGCTTAAAAAGTTTAACATTCCAAGGAATTCTTGGATTTTCTTTTTATTTGTTGGTGGTTGGAGTTTCTGAATGGCGTCAATGCGTGATTTTAATGGAGTGATTGTTTTTCTTTCTATATTATGTCCTAAGAATTTAACTCTTGTCAAAAAGAAGTGTGATTTATCAGGGGCGGCCTTCAGATTTTCGTTCTGAAGTATTTGGTGATATTGTTCTAAAACATTGAACATTTCTTCTTTAGTCTGTGATTGCATAAAAACATCGTCTAAATAGGTGATTGCGTTTTTCTTGAGTATTAGAGGTCGAAAAATTTTGCTCATAAAAGCTGAAAATGCTGCTTGTCCTATGGATATTCCATAGAATAAACGGTTGAATTCGTATTGTTGATTTCCAATAACAAATTGTGTTAAACGTCGTGATTGTTCGTCTAATGGCATTTGATTATATGCACTATTCATATCGGCGGTGGTAAAGTTTTTTCCGTTTATTTTTGTTAAAATAACTTGAATTGGTTCAATGGGCCAATTACACTTTGATTCATCTATGAGTGAGTTGAGGTATCTAGCATCGAGAACGATTTTTAATGATTCTCCTTTAGCTAGAATGATAACAGGGTTGATAAACGTGTTGCCTTTTGGTTTTTCTTCTTTGTTTACTGGTGATATAATGTTGTATTGTTCTAAAATGTCGAGTAATCTGTTCACTTTATCGTGTAAGTGAATTGGTACTTTACTTGCTCTTTGTTTTTTGAAAACTGCGTCTGGTTTTAATGGGAGATGTAGTGATGAGCTGATTTTGCCAACATCAAATTTGGATGTTGCATAGACTGATGAATATTTAATTAGCTGTTTGGCTAGTTTTTCAAATTCGTCTTGTGTTATCTGTGAATGTTGGAAATTAAACATTGTTAAAAATTTCTGTTGATTCTCTGTGTAGTTACTTATGTTGAATGTAGGTTTGAAATCTGGGGTTTTTGTGAAATAATCCGTATTTCTGTTTTCGTTACTTATTATATTATTTATAGATAATTCTTCATTAAGGATTGTGGATTGGCAAATATCTAGTAATTGGAGTATATTATTTACACGATATGCTTTTTCGTGTATTGGTGATATTGTAGCGTTGGTTTTACAATAGCCTAAAAGTCCTAAAGGTAATGTTACTTGGTAAGGTGTATTGTTGTATACATGTAAGGAAATAATATCTGAATTCGAGTTTTTCAAATATTTTATTGATGAGATTGTGATTTTGAAAAATTTATGAATAGGTTTGAATTCAAAATCTGACATATAAAATTTTTGTTTGTTTTGCTTTTTATCATATTGGTGAACTTGCTTTATTGAAAAATTGTATATCTTTCCTGATAGTGGTTTCAAGTGTTTTCTTTGTTGGTTATATATTGGATAGAATTTTGAAAAGAATGGTGGTTGTTTATTTAATCTTTGAAAAAATGTTAGGGATGTGTCTTTTGTTTTTGTATATTTATCTTTGATTAACATTTTACTGTTTAAGATGTTGATTGTTGGTATATATTTAGATATGAATGGTATTCCAATGATATTATGTTTAATATCGGTGATATGGAATATTTGTTTAAATGGCTTATTTAAAATGTTACTTTGCTCTATTGTTCTTGTGGGGAGAAGAAATAATTGGATTTTCCCGTAGTTTATTAATGTTGATCCTTGTGCTGTTGCTAGTTTGCTGGAGGTTTCAAGAGGTGTTAGCTTTGGGTGTAAGGTTTTTATTTCATTCCATGTGGGAATGTTTATTATATTTGATTCTGCTCCTGAATCAATTAAAAAATCAATTTCAAGATCTGGTGGTTGAAATTCTTTGTTTCTTGGACTTTCTAAGAGAAATGGTATTGTCCAAATTTTTTCTTTGGGTTGCTCTTTTTGTATATTTTGATAGATGTGATTTGTATTCAAGCATTTTGTTTTGTCATTTTCAGTGGGTTGATTTGTAGTGTTTATTCCATTAGTTTCTTGCGTCGTTGGTGTGGAATGTATGGGTTTAGTATAATAATTGTGAAGAAATTCTGATTGATTTTCATATATGTGTGATGAAAATGGTTGTTCATATATGACAGGTTCATAGTCATTTTCGACTTTTATCATATTGATGGAGAGGGTGTTTTCTACGTCGCTTTCTGAATCTGATGATCCACAGTTTATTTGATTGAGTTGTAACGTATCAGTTACTGTGTCATCAATACCTGGAGGGTCTGATGTTGTTTCTGGATTAGATTGTACTTGATTAATATGTCTTTGATGTTTAGGTGTACTACTTCTGTGGCGATTATTAGAATTATTATAGTTATTATTATTCCGGTGTGGTGATTGGGAATAATTTCTATAACGATTATTATAACTTGAGTGTCGATTTTGTGAATTATTTCGCGATCTATTTTGATAATTACCGTTTGATCTATTATATGAGTTATTTCTTGATCGATTGTTTGGATAATACTGATTTCGGTTGTTGGAATAGCTTCTATTTCGATTATTGGAATAGTTTCTATTTCTATTATATGATGAGTTTCGTGAATAATTGTTTGGATAGTGTCTATTTCTTGATTGTGAATTAGATCTAGAAACAAATTGTGTTGTGTTTGAATTAGATCTGGAGTACTTATTTCTACTATTTGGTCTATTGTAGTGATTTTGTGACGAATTTTGTGTATTTCTTCGTTCTGGCGATCTTCCTCTATAACTTGAGTTATGTGGTGATTGGTTTCTTGTATAATTTGTATAGTTTGGGAGTGGTTTTCCTGAACTATTGTTGCTGTATACATTTTTGTTCGGTAGATTTTGATCTTTCTTCATATATTGATAGAATGACTTATTTGGTTCTTTGTATTTTTGAGGTTTATTTTGATTATCTTGCTGTTTTTGTCTACATTCAGATATACTATGTCCGTATCGTCGGCAATAATTACACCATTTTTTGAAGGATGGTTTGCCTTTAAAGTTTGGGTGTTTTTCGTAAATATTGAGTATTTCAGTGATTTTTTCAACGAGGTCTCTATCTGATTCCTGTATATTGTTTATATTTGTGGAAGCTGTTTCAATTCTGTTAACGTATTGTAATTTCAGATTTTCCGTTTCTTCAAGTTTCATTGTGATTTCTGCTTGTTCTAGTTTGTCTACTAGTTTTCGAAAATCTAAATCGGGTTCTCGAATTGAAGAAGGATGGGATGCTCTCTTTTTTATTGCTATTTTCCTTAATTGTGGTGTTAAGGTCATCATTAAGATTTCTGCCATCTTTGTGTTTTTATAGTCATGTGTATTTAATGAATATGCTTTTCGAACTAGTGTTTTGATTCGTACTGCTAATTGCTTGATGGTTTCGTTTGGTAATCTGCGAATTTCATTACATAAAACTTTTTGTTGTTGTTTGTTTCTTTCGGAGTCAAACATTTTTGAAAATTCTTGCTTAAACCTTTTCCAATTTGATTTTATTTCTAGAGGCAATACTGAAAACCATTTTTGGGCTGCGCCATTTAAAGTTGTTTGTATCAACGCTGTGCGTCGATGTATCCAGTTTTGATGTAGTGGCGTATTAATTGGTTCGGGTCCTATATTTAAAATCAAATTTGCTGTTACTGCATTTAAATAGTCTTCTACAGAATATTCAGGGTCTGTTCCTGTGAATACCATTAAAGGTTTATTTGATGTTATTGATAATCCACCCATGAGGTATGGATTCATTGTCATTTGTAATGATTCTGCTGCATTTGGCATTTGAGAAAAATTTGAAAGTTGATTTCTTGTTATTTCGTGTTGTTGAAGATAATATGGGAGTGGTATTTCATTTTGCATTTGTGTCGGTTGATACGAGTGTGTGATCATTGGATTTTGTTGCTGAATTGGTTGAAAATATTGTGTATTAATTGGGTTTTGTTGCTGAATTGGTTGTTGATTTTGTGTATCTATCGGTTGTGGAGAAAAAATTCTATGATTTGTATGTGGTTTCTGTACTCCTTGTCCACGATATTCTTGATTATATGGTGCAAATATATCTGGTTATAAAAAATCATCATCTGAGGATAAGTAATCCATTTGATAAGATGTTTGTTTTTTATTTTTATTTTGTTGAAAAAAATGGATAATTTTCACTACGATCCTGTGGAGGATGTAAATTTGTTTGGAAATTTACTGAATTAGTTTGTGCCATTGGGTTATCCCAATTTCGAGATCTTGTATAATTATTAAAATTTCTTCGTGGTTGATGATTTGTTTTTGATGGATGTGGGTAATTATAATTATGGTCTGCAAAATTGTTTCTAGTGAACGTTTTGCGTGTTTTTGGCGGTATTGTCATGGGTCTGTATGTTTGGTAATCTGTGTGTGAATATTTTGGGGCAACCGAAGGTTTAACGGTTGATTGTAAGGTTACCTGTGTTTGTGAAGGATTTGTATTTCTTGGTGTTGTTAAGTTTGGACGTATTGGTGAAATACTTTGTTGTGTAGTTGTTGTGTGTACGATTTCTTCATTTATGAAGTGTGATGGTGTCTGGATATCTTGTTGAGTAAGATTCCTAGTTCCATTGAGGTTTTCATTGTGTATTACTGTGGAGTTTAAACTATTATTTTGCATATCAGGTAAAAATGTATTATAGTTTAATGGTGTTGCATCAATGGTTAATGGTGTTACTTTTACGTAATCTCTTACATAAGATATTGTACTAATTGCTTGACTGGAGATTGATTGTGGGATATTTATGAATGCATAATGAGACCATTCGGGGTCCCAAACATAGTCTGATTGTTCTGTGATGGCAGTATCATCGTTTGAGTTTTGAGGTCTAAAATTTTTTCTTGCATGTGAAATTAAATCTATATTATGTGTGAAATAATCTATTATAAACCATGCCAAAATTTTTTGTAAGTCGTGTTTTGTATGTTGTGAAACTTCATCTTTCGTGAAATTTTCTGTAATGATATTTAGAAAACTAGAGAGTAGTGTTATTTCATGTCGTACTCTTATATGTTTCGATGTTTCTGTCGGTGAGACATTTGGGAGTGGGATTTCGTTTTCTAATATCGAGATATAACTATATATTATTGCAAAAACTTCATTGGTGAATATGGAGTTTGCTCTTTGTGAGTTATGATATTGTATGCTTTTTATATATTCTGAGAATACTTTTGAGATTTCTAAATCAAGGTCGTCTGTTTGAATTACATATTTGCTGTGATTCTGGTTTGGTGAGCTGAATTCTATGGAGTAGATTCCGTATTGTTGTGTTAGGTTACATATATCTTTTAGATAGTGATCGATAATTTGTCTTTTGATTTTTACATCTGGGAACTCTGTTTTACATGGACTGATTCCGGGTTCAAACAAATTTAAGAGTAAATTTTTGCAAAGTATATGGCGTCCTCTATCAGTGGTTGCATCTACAATGAAGGGGAAGATATCATCATCATCTGGACTTTCTTCACCTGGGGTGTGCGTTGAGCTCATTTTTTTGTTCGATGACTGTTAATATGCAATTATCAATGTGTCTAATTGGTTGATTCCAATTGTATAAATGTACTGGTTTGTGTTTATACTGCTTTTTTATTCTTCTTTTTACTCTTTTTGATGAATTTGAAGTTGTTTCTGAGTCAGAGAAATATAATTGATCGTGAATTGGGCAATTTTTATCTATTGATTCTTTTAGTTTATAAAGTTCGCTTAAACTGTTGGTTTCTGATTCTGAAAATACGTTTCGATTTTTTGAAAATCTTTTTCGTGTTATTTGTTTTTGTTTAGTTATTATTTTTCTCTTTAGTGTTTGTCGTTTTGTTCGAATGTATCCAACTGTTTGTGTATGAGGTGTGATTACAAGGTCGTATTTTTTGTTATCTATTTCACAATTGTGTAAAACGATTGTTTGTTTATTTCCTAGGTTTTTAAATGACATAAGGTTTAGGATGACGGGTGCAAAAGGTTGTTAAATGATTTCTATTTGCTTAAACTGTTAGTCCTTACGATTTTTTGGTTAGCTTAACCTGGGTCTATTTGTTCAGGGTTGGAGAGAAAAGTATATCTATTCCGACGAATGATTTTTTACTTTCTCGTGGCTAGTATAAGCTAAGGTGTTAACTTACTTAATCTTACTTAGGGGTAGTGATTGTGTTCAAGGGTTGGAGAATAGTAAATCGATCCACAAGGTTCAGGTATAATTAGAACGCGAGTAGTTCGTTAGATACTATTTTAAACTTACTAAGTCTAAGATTTATCCTGGGTCTGGTAAGAGGGGGGATCAAGTGAAGGATGAATAACCGAAGTTCTTCACTGTTTATCCTAATTTGAATGATTAGTTTTGTTTAAAAATTTCTATTAGTCCTGGGTTTTTAGAAAGGGTTGGATAGTGAATCGACGTTTGAGGTCGTTAGACACTAGTTAAGTGGGTGGGGGAGAACAAAGTTGTTCTTTTTGATCCAAGGATATGCCTTGATGATCAAGTTTTAAATTTAATTAAATAGAAAATGATTTAAGATCCAAGGATAAGCCTTGATGATCTGATTTTAAATTTAAGTGAATTTAAGTTTTAAAATGAGTTAAATTTGTGTAAGGAAAAGATTTAGTGTTTTTATGATATTAGTGAGCTTATGAATGCTGTTATGTTTAGGTGATGAAGCTGGAACAACAGGATGATTTATGATTATTAACCATTTATTGTCATGCTACTAATTTTTATTTTGATTTTTCAATAAATATTTTTCAAACATGTTTTGTATATTACTGCAGAATTTTAGGAAAACGATCTGAGATCTTTTTATCAATCGTTATTGTATATTAATAATTTTGTTTAGCGCCTGAAATGATTTTGAAGATTGACTTCAAAATTTTATGTTTGCAAATGAAAATCTAAATTCATTGCTAGTAGTATTCTAAATACAAAAGTTTGTGTTGGCTTTTGCCGAACTATCATATAACTATAGGGTAAGTTTCTACTTTGTCGTATGTCGTCTCTGGTTCGAGGTCTTCTTCCAATTCCGGGTAGTTCTGTTATCGTTCGGAATATTGGTTCTGATCTATTGAGTCGTAGAGACATTTCGATTAAATTATCGTCGTATAACATTTTGTTAATGTTTTGTCTAATTTCTAATCTATTTTTGGTTTATTCTAAGCTATTAAGGTCTTGTTCGAGACTTATGGTCGCACCAGATGAGTTAGGACCGATAGGTATAACTCATAGAGTAATTTCGGATAGGGTACACCGTCTGCTCGTCACGCTATCTTATTTTCGGATCATTTGCTTACTTCAAACAAAAATGGAACTGTAACTAGAAAACCTACAGGTCAAAAATAAGCAACACGCTTATATTTGACAAATAAAATAAACAAAATATAAATGTTACGACCCTCCCCTATGAACCGGT
>NW_026971301.1:0-13337 GCF_963678635.1 Symsagittifera roscoffensis | reverse complement strand
TTTTGAGTTTTTTGGGTTTCGTTCCGCAATGTGAAAAATGTGGTCACGGAATCCGCTTTTTTGGTCAGATTTATGACCACGGATTCCGCAACCCATGTTTTAGTCTTGGGTCAAATGGCTTAGGATTCGGTGGATTTAAAATTTCAGTCCGCATTTTTTTCACAAAAAAAACACATCTGGGCCTTGCAATGTCTAGTGGGGTAGACTAAATGCAACTTTATGTATATATTCTCGAGCTGTCATTAATAAGATCGTTTTGAGCATAACTTACAAAATTGGCGACATTTTTTACAGCTTATCAGACACAAACAAACTATCTACCCCTTTAGGATTATTAGTATTTTGTTTTTGTGAAATACAGTTTCTTTCGATGCCGCACTTTGTCAGTTTTGCTGCAAATTCTACCAACAGTGGAAACAATGTGAAGCAACCTCAGTTGTTTTAAAAATAGAAAAATTATCAGCGAGAAAAACTCATTAATCACTGTGATAAATTTTCGGCTCTTTTTCGTTAGCCTCACATAAGCATAATTTTAGTGTGCAGCAGTGTTCTTTACCCGGTTAAGTAGTGAGATCAAATTCACTTATTTGATTTGTACAACAAAGTTTGAACAAAAAAGCTCACTGGTAAAAAACTCCTAGATGGGGGAGGTGAGTGTAAAAAGAGCCGCCAATTCTTGTAGAGCCGCCAATTTGTGCTTAACAGTAAATTGCGCAAAAATTGTGCTCAACTAAAAATCTTACTGCATGATAAAAACGATTGTTTTCAGGCCTGAAGTTTCAGGCCTGAAGTCATTAAAAGCCAACAACATGCTCCCATAGCGAGATCCCCACATTCAAACTTTAGTTTTGAAAAACTGTTTTAACGTTGTCAAAATGCAGGGCTCTTTTTCCGTTTCCCCCCACTTCACACAAACATGAATTTTTTAGTCTAATGAGTGGTTTTACAAGGTTAATTATGAAGATCAAATATGTTTGTTATGACCTTATCAGTCTGCATGTCAATTTTCATGACCATCGGACAAAGTGAACAGTAATTTCAAATTGAAAAATTTGCAGGTGGAGGGAAAAAGAAAAAGAGCCAAATGCAGTCATGCATTCAGCCAATGAAACGCGGAAGACAACTTAAAAAATTTGAAATTTGAATAATTGATCTCAAACTGTGCGAGGCCAAACTGTGCACTGGATAGGCGCACAATTTTGTGTCTGTATGTTCCTGGATTCCAGAGACAAACTTTTAAGCATGTTCAAAAAAAGTAAGTAGATTCCACTTACAAAAACTTCGCGGATTCCGCGTACAAATAGCTGTAGCGAAAATTTTGTCGTCACAATTGTTTTGCTGCGTATTCCAGAACAAGCAAATATAGCTGGTTGTTCTGGATTCCACAGCTGTAAGTGGAATCCGCAAATTTAAATGGAATTCGCAAACAAAATGCGGCTTTCACATTCACTTTGCAGATTCCACTTACAGTTTGCGGATTCCGCTTAAAATTGCCGATTCCGCAACAGCTCAATGTTACTATACACATGTCTTATTTTTTGTTTGTGGATTTCACAAATTTTTCTGGATTCCGGCCAAACAGTTGCAAATTCCGCAAATTTGCCTGTTTTTGGAGTAATTTCGAGCGGTACAATGTTTCAAGTATTCGTTTGTGGAAACCAAAACAGCAAAGAAGATCAGAGAAAAGTAGAAATATTGCGGTTTTCTCGAGAAATCTGAGTTTGGTCTGTTGCGGAATCCGTTTACAATGCACAAAACGCACAGTTTGGCCTCGTAATGCAAAATTGAAAACTTGAATTGAAAATGTTTGATATGTGTTCTCAAAAGTGGCCCCTGAAAATAGGAGTTTTAGAGAAAGAACGAGAAAGTTTAGAGAACAATAACCGTTGAGAAGTCTCAAATCGGCCCTAGTTTTTTTTCTTAAGAGCTTAAAGTAGTTCTAGTCCACTGGTATATTGTAATGTTTGAAGAAAAAAATAATTTAAAAAGATAAAGAATGGATACTTTAACTAATCAATTCGTGAATACATGCTTATACCTCACTTGTATCCGAAGTAAAAAAAAAGAAGTTTGCGTTTATAGTTTTTTTGTAAGCCACAATTTGCAATCGATGGAAAAAGCGTTTGAGGATCTGAAATCTGAAACAAAAGCTCTGAAAACATATTTATTTGTTTCGCTTCGTATAGTTTTGTTAATTTTGCAATGTTTATTTGTTCCTGATAAACAACTTTTTGTTGGATCATTAAATTTTTTTTCAGAACTTCAGGTAATTTTATTTTTATAACTCAGGCCACCTACTCTTGATGAGCGGTTACAAAAATCGGCTGTTTTCCAGCCCTGCTTCTAGTTTTTTTTCTGAAGTTTAAAGTATGAAAGTCTTTTTAAATGGTTTTTCATGTATCGAATGCATTGAAACGTGTTTTTGTGAAAATGTGGACAAAGTTTCACAAAATTTCTTGCACGTTGATTTGCGTGTGAACAGTTTGTGAAATATTTTTTTTCTCGTAAATTTACGAGAATGTTGAAAATGGAAAAGAAGCCACAAACTTTGGTTTTAAGATCCCAAATAAAAAAATGCGTATTTCCAAATTTTGTGTTTTACGTTTCAGGTAAACATTTTGACTTAAAGTAACTCGATTTATGTAGATAAAGGCTGAGAGAAAAACTTATTAATGGTTTCATTTTTCATTTGATCATTTTTTTTCACAAGTGAAAGTTGATTTGTCATTCTTATTTTACTGAAAGAAAGCAAACTATCTAAAGCGCTTTCCTTAAAATAAAAGCGGGCTAGTTTTTTGATATTTTGGCGCTGGATAATTTTCCACTTTTTGTCATACATAAACTTTGTGAATGAAGTATTAAAAGAAAAATCAATTATTATTTTTCTGTTATGGTGCACGAATTCCGTAAAAGAAGGATTTTGCATCTAGTTTTGAAAATTATATGGTTTTTTTCCACTTCTCTTCTATGTTTGATTATCAATTGTGATTTTTTTTCCAGCGAAAAGATAAGGTATTGTGAAAAAACCAACAATTGTAAGCATTTTTTTGTTCTTACTTAACATCGTTTAATCACGCATGCAGCCATTCTGAAAAGTCGAACAAAGAAAGGAAACCTACGAACTGTTCGGCTAGTGTTTCTTTACAAGGTCTTATAAGGCTGAGTGGCTCTTTTTCCTTTACCTCCACCTCACGCGAGCATCCATTTTATAATATAACGAGTGTTTTACAAGGTTATTTATGAAGGCTAAGTATGTTTGCCATGGCATAACGAGTTCGTATGCCAATTTTCGTAACAATCGAATCATGTGAACAACATTTTTATTCTATGAATTTTGTAGGTGAGCGGAAGGAAAAAAAGCCAGCTTTCAAGAAAAATTTCTATGACCTAAATATTTCATAAGCAAAATTTTTGAAAACTTGATGAATCAAACGAAAAAATTCAAATGTTGGTAGTTTCGATCAGCTATTTTGATAACTATAAAAACCGAAAAATTTGGTTCCTTCTACCATTTTTTAATCGGTTTTAAAAACAAATTAAAAGTAAAAAACGTTTCAGACAAATTGCAAGTTGCATGACAACGAAAACTTTCTTGTGCTAGGTAGGTATTGTCTGAGAACGAAACTAAAAAATAGTTACATTAAGAAAATATAATGAAGAAAATAATTTCGTGTATATTGTTAGGTTATAGTTTTCAATTTGCCGCTGAAACCATCCTTCATTTTCTAAATTCATCCTTATCGAAAAATACGTGCGCACTACAAGAGATTGTGACTGCTTTTATTTAAAAGGGAAAGTTGGTGAACACATTTTAGCTTTTTGAGAGTCCATTATATCAGTTATTCAGACGATTTATCAAATCCTGAAAAAATCACTCTGGTCCTGCTGACAGAAAGCAATAAATAGAGAGCATTTTTAACGATACAGTTTGTTCAATATTCTTGACTTGAACCATTTGTATAATCAGAAGAAAAATACTAGGTGCAAAATCTCGGTTTTGCTCTTTGAGATGCCTTTTTGTTAATTTTTGAGACAGCATTCACTTCGATTTTCAGCAAATAACTCTAAGCAGACCGATAGCAAAAGAACAGAACTACACTCTAGGGAATTATCAAAGTTTGGTTCAATGACTTACCATTGTAATCCGGTTCTGAAAAAGTAAGGTTTCGTCATCTGCACCAGTTAGTTTAAGTTTTTCAATTCTCCAAAAAAATAGGAAACAGATAAATAGAATAAATAGGTTTTTTTGTTTTTTGAATCAATTTTCTCTCATAAAATTTTTGCTCTCGGTTATATGAATAAACTTTACCAAACTTCAAAGGGAAGTTTGTCCGAAAAATCAGAAAAAACTGCATGGCGAGTAAACCGATTTCTGGTTTCAAGTTTTTTCATCATATTTTACATCGTAACGTCAGTCACGCTTGAAGTAATTATATACTGAGCGACATTGCAAACGTAACTATATTCTGAGCGACATTGCAAACGCGACTTTGCAAAAATGGTTGAAAAAAAAACCAAGTTTCCAGAGTAACGCTCTCTTAAAGTAATTTGATCCTTTGTTACGACTAATAAGATACATTAGGTTTTTTCTCAATTCGAGTTTTCTTTTGAGCTAGAATGAAAAATATACTGGAGAAAAAAGTAATGCAACCAAATAATTTTGAAAACTCAAAAAATTGTAGAAATAAAGTGATCATAATATGTTTTGGTCCTTCCGTGAAACAACATATTATGAACACATTTTTTGACTGACTGAATCAGAAAAAAAAAATTTCAGACATTGAGCCTCTTATGCCATAGGAACAAATGTTGTTAACTTATGATCCGGAAGATAGAGTAAGTATTCGAAGTTTTCTTTTCAGTTTGTGAGAGATGCAAATATAGATCATACTTTCTGACCTGGTTGAGGAAAATTTGCATAACATAAAGATACTTTTTAAAAAAAATTTTAAATTTTGATTTCTCTTCCTTCAGTTGCGTTACTTCATGTCTCCAGTATATGCCTGACATTTACCAGGAAAACTTAAATTTGATTCAGAGAGACAAAGGCAGGGCTGTATTTTAGCTGTTTTTCGATTTTTGACTTGTGAAAGGCAAGAATTTTCCTGATTGTGACTAAAACAAGGTAGTAAAAATATGTCTTTCAGATAAATTGTAGATACCAATGTCGTTCAGCACATCGCCTAAGAAAATTGACATTAAAAAATAATAAAAATGGGCTCGTTTATTTTCCCCGACCATAAAAAGCATCAGTTCTATGGTGTAGAAGGGTAAAAGAGGTTTTGGTTAGATTAAATTTAAAAATCAAATGTCTTACTTGCGGTATACTTAGTCGGCAGACGAAGATGAATTCTCGGAACACCATGAATAATGTAATATCAAAAAAAATCGCATCGATCGGAATATTTGATTTAAAAAATTGAAATGAAAAAGATTAAATATTCTAATGTAGAAAGCTAAATTTAATCATTATATTTTGATATGATAAAGGAGACAGCAACCTAAAAAAGCAAAAAGGCATATCTATTTCCAAATGTTTAAGACTCCATTCCGATTTTGGTCAATAGAAAACAAATTTAGTTTTTTTTAACATGTAATTAGTTTTTCTTAGCTTTTTCTTAAATTTTTTTTTCCAAAAAGCTTCCAGAAGACCATTGTAGCACCCTAAAAAATTTAAAGCCCCTCTCAATAAGCAACCTAGACAGAACAAGTAAACATGCGCAAGCAAATACCTTTTTCATGTTTGTTCCATTAAATTTTACTGGCAACTAATGCAGAGTTTAGCAATGCTAGGAACAAATGCTCAGAATTAATTCTCGGGGGTACTGCTTAAAGCGGAAATACCAAAAACTTAACATTTTTATAACTTGAGAGTTGAGAGTTTAGAAAGGCTAAGTTGCAAGTTAATACACTTCAACAACATCCTAAGTTAGTATTCGGTTGAGTACTAACGGAAAAAAAACAAATAAAGAGTTTTGGTACACACCTCAACAAGGCTTAAAGTTTTTTTTTCCTTTTTGAACAAAAACAAAGGTTTAAACTGAACTGAACTGATCGATAAAATTGCAAAAGAGATATTGTCAAAAAGTCAAATCTCAGATTTTTCCCGCTAAACCGTGGATGAACAATGGAAAACAATCAAAATACTTTGAGAAGTAATGGAATAGATAAGCAACAGCTATGTTTTTCAAAATTTGCATAACATAAAGATACTTTTTAAAAATAGTTTTAACGATTGAGTTTATGTAATTTTTTTTTGCATTTTGGTAATGTTTTGTGAATTTTTATACATCCAAATCTCCTGGCCAAACACTAAACTAGTTGTTACAAACTTTTAATTTCTGAAAAGTTTTTAAATTTTGATTTCTCTTCCTTCAGTTGCGTTACTTCATGTCTCCAGTATATGCCTGACATTTACCAGGAAAACTTAAATTTGATTCAGAGAGACAAAGGCAGGGCTGTATTTTAGCTGTTTTTCGATTTTTGACTTGTGAAAGGCAAGAATTTTCCTGATTGTGACTAAAACAAGGTAGTAAAAATATGTCTATCAGATAAATTGTAGATACCAATGTCGTTCAGCACATCGCCTAAGAAAACTGACATAAAAAATAATAAAAATGGGCTCGTTTATTTTCCCCGACCATAAAAAGCATCAGTTCTATGGTGTAGAAGGGTAAAAGAGGTTTTGGTTAGATTAAATTTAAAAATCAAATGTCATACTTGCGGTATACTTAGTCGGCAGACGAAGATGAATTCTCGGAACACCATGAATAATGTAATATCAAAAAAAATAGCATCGATCGGAATATTTGATTTAAAAAATTGAAATGAAAAAGAATAAATATTCTAATGTAGGAAGCTAAATTTAATCATTATATTTTGATATCATAAAGGAGACAGCAACCTAAGAAAGCAAAAATGCATATCTATTTCCAAATGTTTAAGACTCAATTCCGATTTTGGTCAATAGAAAACAAATTTAGTTTTTTTTAACATGTCATTAGTTTTTCTTAGCTTTTTCTTAAATTTTTTTTTTCCAAAAAGCTTCCAGAAGACCATTGTAGCACCCTAAAAAATTTAAAGCCCCTCTCAATAAGCAACCTAGACAGAACAAGTAAACATGCGCAAGCAAATACCTTTTTCATGTTTGTTCCATTAAATTTTACTGGCAACTAATGCAGAGTTTAGCAATGCTAGGAACAAATGCTCAGAATTAATTCTCGGGGGTACTGCTTAAAGCGGAAATACCAAAAACTTAACATTTTTATAACTTGAGAGTTTAGAAAGGCTAAGTTGCAAGTTAATACACTTCATCAACATCCTAAGTTAGTATTCGGTTGAGTACTAACGGAAAAAAAACAAATAAAGAGTTTTGGTACACACCTCAACAAGGCTTAAAGTTTTTTTTTCCTTTTTGAACAAAAACAAAGGTTTAAACTGAACTGAACTGATCGATAAAATTGCAAAAGAGATCTTGTCAAAAAGTCAAATCTCAGATTTTTCCCGCTAAACCGTGGATGAACAAAGGAAAACAATCAAAATACTTTGAGAAGTAATGGAATAGATAAGCAACAGCTATGTTTTTCAAGGAAACATTTTGTGATCAAATCGAGACGCGCAGTGTGAAAATAAGAAAAATTTTCAGTTTTTTTTACTTTCAAGTAAGAAGTGTCAAACATGTAGAGTTTGATATCGAGGCGGCCATTGTTCTGTTTAAATGGATTTCATTTCTTCATTGTCAACTCCAAGCTAAAAATCGAGAGATGATTGAGACTGCGGCAAGCAAAACCAAAATAATTTCCATTCCGAAGTCGGAATGTCGAGTGATTATCCCTTTATCCAGTTTGATCTGTTTCAGAGCAGCGGAATTATCCTCTTAATTTTGGTAGTGCGGTGATGTTAATAAGCTGCGTTGGTTCTATAAGCTTTTTTCCAAGTGGTTAACGTAATTTTTGAAAGCTGTAAAAGTTGGTGAGAGAGTGTTAAAGCGGTTAGCGAATTTTGAATTTCCTTTTTTGAACTACAAAAATCAAAGGAGTTATCAAGAATTTTGAACAGCTTACGCAAAAAATGCGATTTGAGGACGAGTTGGAGAAAAATAGAAGTTTCACTCGTACAGAGCTTAGTAAATGTGTATTTTATATTTCATTTAGTTTAGCATCAGTTGAATGATTCATAGAAAAGGTTGCTTTTTATTTGTTTTTTTCTCCTATAGAAGCTAATGAAGAAAAATAAAACAAAAACGATGAAATGTTTTAATAAAAAATGATGTTTAAATCTTTTTAGTTCTCAGAATCAATAAGTTATACTTATGTTGATTCTGGGAAGAAATTATATGAAACACATTAGTGATGGAATTTATTTCTTAAAGGAGTTTAGCTAGTAAGCGAATGACGTTTTTAGTTGTGGTCGAAAAAAACTTAAGGGCCTTTTTGGTTTCTACTGCTTCGTGAGATACTGCAAACTAACGATAAGTGTGCTCTAAGGGGATATAAACCTTGTGGTTAAATCTTGTGCCATGACTAATTTCTAGTAATGGAATTTCCAGAGGTTGGTAATATCCATGTGGGATGATCATGGGTCTAGTGTCCCCGGTTTCCTGGGCACAAAAATTACCATTGGCGGACAGGATCATAATTGTGGAGAGTGCCTTGTAGGTTAGTGCTTTTAGAACAAAAAGTAGAACTTAAAATGTAAGTGGATTTGAATCTATCAAAACGAAGCGATGGTGTGTGGGTCGTACGATAATGAACGTTGTGTGAAGGTTCTTTGTTTAAAATGGTAGTTAGTATGACCTTGTGTTAGATTAATTTTTAGGATTGGTTATTGAGTACAGGTCCAATCTCGTTTCGCTTGGTGTTAGAAAATTAGAAAATTAAAGGTTCATTTGAAGTTATCAAAAGGGCTAAAATAAGTTTTAAAAGTCTTCATCTTTTCAGTGCGTGGTCAATGTCAATATCTTGTTTGTGTTTGTTCGTGCAATGAACGACAAAGATTTAGTTTGTTTTTATAAAAAATGTCAGTTGATTGTGGGTTGAGTAGTAGAAGAAAGAGCAGAGGTGGTGGAGGGGGTGTATGAGTTGGTGACCTCCGTGTTTTAAGATAAGAAAAAATCATGCGGTCAACAACCTGTGTAAAAGTTTTGCTTATAGAGTCTACAAGGTATGAAGATAAGGAAAGTGTTGGTAAGATTTCACAGTTTTTTGAAATTGTAAGAGGGTGGTACAAAAAATTGCTAGTTTTTGAGTTTTGTCCATAAATCTATAGTATTTTTTCTCTCAAAAAATCTGGAGCGCGTCTCTAAAAGGTATATACTAAAATTATGTTCCTTTTAGAATGAAAATCTGTTGTTTTTTGAGGCCATGGTAAGTCAATGCTACTAGTTTGTGCGCAAACACTGAGATTTTTTAAGATTTACTCTCAAAAAAATGAAATTTTTTCCAATCAAAAATCAAAAAATGACTTGATCTAATTTGGGATGTAACTTGTTTTTTTAAAATTGTTTGTAATATTGTATGTTTTTTCAAATTTAAAACTGGTAAAATTTTGAGAAAGAAAACAAACTTTTGGAGAATATATTAAATTACAAAAGAAAAATACATAAATCACTCCATCGTATAAAAAATTTACTGGAATATTTTACACTTACAAACAAAACACTTACAAACAAAACACACTTATTGTAAAACTACTAAAAGAATTCAAACAAGCATAGCATAAATGTTATTCAAGCTTCTCTGGTAAACTTTAGAAAGAAGAAAGGCTACATAATGTGCGCAAGATCCACTCAACTTATCAGTTTTTGTAGTTTTCTAGGAAAGTTTTTGCTTTGTTAGAATTTAAATATTGGCGTTGTAAACGATTGTAATGTTGAAATAAACTTCACAATTGGAGAAGAGAGAGTGTAGAAGATTGTTCACATAAGTTGACTAAGGTTTTGGTTCCTCATGAGATGTTTTTACTTAATGTTATGATTTTTTTCTTTTGAAAGCAACAGGCAGACTTCGTTTGAATAATTCAACTTTCAACTGAGGTGTATCTAACGCATAATCAAATAATGTTTATGGTCCCTCTCAAACTCAAACTTGCTTACTGAAGAGAGTTACTGAGAGTTATTTCTTGTGTGTAAGATGAAATAATTGTTTAGAAAACTGGGATTTTATCAAAAATCTTCGAAAAAGTATATGTGAAAGCTCTGCACCGAAAATGGCTTGAATTTTTTTGTCATTTTATAGTATCAGAAATTTTTTTGCAAGAGCGACTGTTTTTCGATAGTTTTTGATAATTTTTTTAAGATATGGATCTGGTTCTTCTAATTCTTCCTTTGATTTTCTTTTTTCCGCCTCCCAAGTGTTCTTACTATTTTTGCAAATGTTACGTTATAATTTTTTTATAGTGAAGTTCTCCCTAGAAACGGAGTGAAGATCTCGCAAGAACTTGAGCCAGAGCACGAAAACCTTTTTCATGCTGTCTTGCATCTCAACAAAAAACGGAAAAATTAGCTGAAATCTGCGCAACCAATGCATATGAATTATTATTAAAGTTTGATATGCGAAATCTAGCGGAACAAGGAAACATCTACAAATGAGTTTTTTCACATGTACTAACTCGTAGCTCTGATACTCAGGAAAAAGTGTTTGAGCAATTTGTAAAAAGTAAATTTTAAAGAAGCTGATAACTCAAGGTCTGTACTGTAGATATTATACTTCCACTTTTACTTTAAAAATGAACGGAATACAACAAAATAAAGGAGTTTTTATATGACCGATGGTGTTGTACAAAAAATCACTATAAATAATTAGGGAATGTATTCTCCTAATGTCGTAAGCGGTATATGTCGGTAAATTCAGCGCATGGGGGTGGTGAAAACCATGTATTAAGATATGCAATAGAGTATCGGGCCGCCACCTTTTGTTTTAGCATTGGGAATAGACATCCCAATGTATTAAGATAACTTAAAAGATTTAGATGTTAAAATGGTAACCTCGAGATAAAATTGGATTTCAAAAAACTTTGGCGCAGATTTTACCGTCAAAGCAATGTTTAAGACTCCAAACGGGGATGGTAAATTTCCTGTGAATTGAGATAGGGAATAATTTAGTGCAAAAAGCTCGAGTTTTTAGTAAAAATATCAATTTGTTGCAATTTCAAAAGTCTCAGGTTTTGGCTAAATTTGGTAATCGATCATTTTCTAATTGTGAAAAATCAATGCTATATTACGTGAAAAGCTTTAAACCCAAATTTTTGATGAATTGGTATGATGTTAGGACAATGACACAAAACCTTGATTAATATTATGAATTTTTTCATCATTTGTTTCCATGAAAACAAAAACGATAAAATTTGATCCTTTTCAATGTAAACTTTGTGTTATATATTGTTGTGAAGACCAGAAACAATGCTCAGATCAGCTGAATCTATGCTGAAAATTCCGAATGCTCGAAAGAATCTCATAAAAACCATAAGCTTAGAGCAAAATAATTAAAGTGTTAGGACTTAATATCTATCCTAGTTTTTTCAAACTGCAACATTCATATCAGTACTTAACTATCTTTTATTTTCCAGCTAAAATTGAACTTAGTTCAAAAAAAACTTAGAAAATGAACCATAAATTTGTTTTTGAAAATTCTCGAGCAATGTTCCAGGCAAAATTTCTGAGCAATATTCAGTCCTTCCTTGGTTTTATGAGAATGATGAACCCACATTTGTAAAACTCTACAAGTTCTGATGTTAAAATGTTTTAGATGTTAAAATGGTAACCTCGAGATAAAATTGGATTTCAAAAATCTTTTGGCGCAGATTTTACCGACAAAGCAGTGTTTAAAATTCCAAACGGGGATGGTAAATTTCCTATGATTTGAGATAGGGAATAATTCAGTGAAAAAAGCTCAAGTTTTTGGTAAAAATATCAATTTGTTGCAATTTTAAAAGTCTCAGGTTTTGGCTAAATTTGATAATCGATCATTTTCTAATTGTGAAAAATCAATGCCATATTACGTGAAAAGCGTTAAACCCAAATTGTTGATGAATTGGTATCATGTTAGGACAATGACACAAAACCTTGATTAATATTATGAGTTTTTTCATCATTTTTTTCCATGAAAAGAAAAAACGACAAAATTTGATCCTTTTCAAAGTAAACTATGTGTTATATATTGTTGTGAAGACCAGAAACAGTGCTCAGATCAGCTGAATCTATGCTGAAAATTCCGAATGCTCGAAAGAATCTCAAAAAAACCATAAACTTAGAGCAAAAGAAGTAAAGTGTTAGGACTTAATATATATCCTAGTTTTTTCAAACTGCAACATTCATATCAGTTTTTAACTATCTTTTATTTTCCAGCTAAGTTTGAACTTAGTTTAAAAAAACTTAAAAGATGGACCATAGTATTTTTTTTTGAAAATTATTGAGCGATGTTCCAGGCAAAATTCCTGAGCAATATTCAGTCCTTCCTTGGTTTTATATGAATGATGAACCCAAATTTGCATCATATATCAAATTATTTTAAATTCAATCATATCAAACCATATCATATCGAATCATATCATCTCTTATCAGATCATTCCATATCTTATCAAATCATGTGAAACCGAATTATATCATATTGATACCATGTACTATCATATCATATCATATCGTATCAAATCAAACCATATCATAAAAAATCAAATCATATCATATCTTATCAAATCACACCGTATCAAATCATATCAAATTATAAAATCTTATAAAATCAAATCAAATCAAACTAAATTATATGATGTCATATCTTCTCATGTCAAATGATATGGTCTCAAATCACGTCATAACAGATCAAAAAAATCCGATCATTTCATATCAAATTAAATTACATCATATAATTTCACATCATGTCACCTCATATCAAGTCACATATCATATCACATCATCTCATATCATACCAAATCAATTATTTCAAATCAGATCAAATCTTA
The DNA here is from genome assembly GCF_963678635.1 of Symsagittifera roscoffensis. NCBI lineage: Eukaryota > Metazoa > Xenacoelomorpha > Acoela > Convolutidae > Symsagittifera > Symsagittifera roscoffensis. The sequence continues at coordinate 383 of NW_026971301.1, read as the reverse complement.
TCATATCAAATCATTGCAAAACAGATTGTTTCAAATCATACCAGATCAGAAAACATCATCTAATATCATATCATATGATACCACTTCATATCATCTCAAATTATATCAAACAAAACAAAATCAAGTCAAAACATATCATTATCTGTTATATCATTTCGTGTAAAATGATGTCATATCATAAAAATCAAATCATATCATTTCAAATCAAATCATCTCGTATCCTATCATCTCATATCATATCATATCATATCATTAATATCAAGTTGTATCAAATCATATCAGCTCAAAAAACATCATATCATATATCAAATTATATTAATTTCAATCATATCATACCACTTTATATCATCTCATATCATATCAAATCAAATAAAATCAAGTCA
>NW_026971300.1:0-1000 GCF_963678635.1 Symsagittifera roscoffensis | reverse complement strand
ATAAATTTCTATATTTTTCTGTTTTACTACTCATTTTTTTGTTATTTTTTGTTTTGGCTTAACTGTCAACTCACAGGCTTTGTTCGTTTAGCTGCCACTGTAATTTTTTTTGAATGCCTACTTTAGGGAGTTTACGTAAAAATTAAGATAGTGAACAAAAGTGTTATGAATTGTAAAAAATTAAAAACATAGAAAGGAGTCAGAGTAGCACAATTGTCCGAAAAATGAACATTGCTTTGATAAATTTGTAAAGAGTATTGCACAAGAACCTACGACACAAAATTATTGCCATCAAGGAGAACAATAAAGATAAATGATTCCTGGGCAAATATCACACAAAAAATGCCAACCGCATTTTTATTGCATAAGAAACTTTGAAAAATTTAAACAAAAATTTTTTGGTTTTTTGGTTTTCTTTGGAAAGTTCTGGGATATAAACGGGGTTTCAGGAACTAGTCAAAAACAGATCAAGTCATTTTCAAATTGAAAAAGTGACTACTAGCCGATAGCAAGATTGGATCTTACAACTTGTCTGCCCGTGTTTTTCAATTCGGTCAAACCTACTTTTTTTTCCTTTTTGATCTCTCTCGAAACGCCATGAATAGAGACTTTACTTTCAAGACAAATTTTGATTAAGCAGGCCAACAAAGGACGCGTTCCTGGGCACTTCTGGTCAATTTCGACTGGTAAATTGCGTTTCTTTTGGCTTTTGCTTTTCTGCAAAATATATAATGTTGGCAGCAAAGGCGATTTTAGAAAAAAGTTTTGGGTTGAACGGATGACAACTCAATATAAAACCACACTAGATCCCAACGTGATCTCCTTGAAAATTTTGAAGTACGTAAAATTGGGCGGAAAATCCTCATCCTGGGCCATAGCTATCGTAGTTTTTTCAATGTGTTACATATCAGGGCTGGGAAAACAAGTTAATGAAACTTTTTTTGGGGTTTTTAAAAACATTTTGGTCAAACTGTGATCTCAATATTGGGCCTTGTGATCA
>NW_026971299.1:0-2000 GCF_963678635.1 Symsagittifera roscoffensis | reverse complement strand
TATTTTTGAGTTTTCAAAGTTTTTGTCACTTGCTTTTTTTGAAAAAAAAAAAAGATTGGAAAATTGAGCTTGATCTTAAACTGCAGAAAAATGCAGCAGACAAAAATCCGTTCGAGTTGCTTGATCTTATTGGTTATAAATCATAATAATCTCATGGAAAGCCAGTTTTTAACCTTCTTGTTACTTTTTTTGATTGACATAGCTTAAGTTTTGGTGCCTTGATTGTTTAGAATGGTGTTTACTTTTTCGCCCAATTTTTTTTCACCAAACGGTAAATTATAAACGGAAATTTTTGAGTTTTCACGCGTTTCTGTATCAAGCATTTTTCTGTATTGTACGATAAATTTCTTATACATGTTAAAAAAAACTCTAAAAGTACACCAATAAAGTTTTGTATTGTTATTTAAAAGAAAAGATGAGAAAGTAATTATTTGTACTCGAACATTTGCGAGACTTTTTGATTGAAACCATTAGAATTTTAATCTTTGAAGATTAAAATTTGTGCTGGTTGGGCATCAAAAAACATTGAAACAAAACTGGTTTGGCAAGAACAATTTGAAAATTGGAGTTAGTTTGGCTTTTAAGCGCAAACTAAGCCATTAACTACTTCATCTGTATACTCAAGTTGTTAGATATGTGAGTACTATCATATATTGAAAAAAATCTATGCCCTTTTGTGCAAGATAAAATATTTCATTGAAAAGACAGAGACTACTGTCAAATAATTCATTTTTAATGGCTAAATCGTCAGTGGAGCTTATTTTACCCAGCTGTTGCGATTTTAAAATATAGAAAGCACAAAAAAGGGTTATTGGAGTAGTCAGCATATTGCATAGATAGTTTTTTACTGGCAATATATAAAATGGAGGCTTTGGCTTATAGTTTTGAAAAACAGTACGAATTTAATGTTTTTTTTTGACATTTTGTGTTTAAATTGGATTACCACATTGGAAGTCGAAAGTCCCAATTATTAGTTTAGATTGTCCCAACAAAACTACAACTTATTTTTTTTGCAATCAAATATGTAACCACGCTTTTATGCAACCAATTTTTTTGACCTTATTTGTACAGGTCTTAGAAGCCTACATGTCTGGTCAAAAAATTTGTTCAGAAAATCCAATGCAAAAAAGCTAACGAATCCTCCAAAATGTGGAGAAATATTTTTTCTAACGTACTTGTGTATACCTGCTTTTATTTTATTTCAGGCTGCCTTCTCTCAATAACTAAGTTTCACGCAAATAACACAATCCTTTCCTATTCAGTTGTCTCTTCTATCTGTTAGAAACTGGATAATTGGTACTCGGTCAAGTATCAAGTTAAAACCTGCGAACAAAATAGCAAAAAATGTAAAAGTCAGCAAGTTCTTGTTGATTGCTCTTCTTTTGCATCTTTGCTCCGCATTTATTAGACCAAATCATCATAATTTAGACCACATTCTGTACAAGATGGAACTTTATCAAGATAAAAAAGTGATAATTTTAATTTCTTGGCTCAAGGAATGAAGAAATAGTTAAAAATGCTGGTCTTGTTTTTGATGTATCAATATGGCGCAGTGTTGTTATTATACACCATGGGTTGTGTATCACTACGCTTCTAAAGTTTAAACATATACCTCACTGGCAGTTTTGAAGTCATTTTGAAAATCTACCCTTAAATAGGTTGAAATTATAACAATGGCTCAAAGTGGAGCAGCACGGCTCTGAAAACTCAGCTCGTTCTTTAAATTACTCACAACGTTTTTCTAAATGATGTGATAAAGAGTGATATTAAATTATAGCAAATTCGGCTTTGAATACCGCGGTGGGTTGTTTTTGATATCGCGTTAAATTACTATGATAGATCGTTTCAATTTGTTTCTGCTCGTTTTCGCACATCAACATCTTTTTCAATGATATATCAGTTGGTGGAACAAATAGTACATTTTGTCATTAAATGGTTGCCCAAAAATGTATATATCAACAAAAGCATAGACACAAAATTGAGGAAAAGAGATCATACGT
>NW_026971298.1:0-40795 GCF_963678635.1 Symsagittifera roscoffensis | reverse complement strand
AGTCCGTTAGAGTCGACAGTTTAAGCCTAAGCTCTCATGCGGGAAAGGGGAGGAAACAGGAAGGTTTCACAGGATAACTTTAAAGTGAAGGTTATATCATCTACATGAAAGAAGTTTCTATCAAAAATGATAAAACTATCAACTTTAACTTGTAGCCCATTAAAAAACAAAATGAATAAGAAAATTCAAAACAATTACATTTACTTTTTACGCGATTATGTGAAATGCATGTTCTACACAGGTTTAGAAATCAAAAGTAAATCTTGGTTGCGGAGGACATTCTACGGTATGTCATTTAGGAGTGAGACTGTTCGGTCGATCCATATTCAAACATAAAAATTCAATATCAAAAAATGAATGCAAAACTTAACAAAACTGCTTGTATCACATTTTGTACGAACATTTTTTAATTGTATCTTTTTATCAGTTAATTTTTTTAAGAAGTTTTAAAAAATAACGTAGAAGGATCTTTCAGGGCATTCTATGTTTGGAACGGGATAATTGTTTCATGGAACGGGATATATTGTGCGTAATTTTTTTTCCAAACTAAAAATTTTAAAACTAATTGATGATGGGTAGCATCTGCTATAGTATCAATATCACCAAATGACTGACCTGGGCTTAGTTTAGAATATTTTCCTAACCCGATTCTTATGATGCCTACTGCTTAATGGAACGGGATATATTGTGCGTAACTTTTTTCCAAACTAAAAATTTTAAAACTCTATAATTAAAAGAAATAATACTCACAATAAAAAAAATTGAGCTCAGGTCATTGTTTAGGTCATAGTTAAAATTGACTTCATTGATTAAAATACTCAAAATTAGACCAAAGAATAAATTGAGCTCGAGTCTTCGGTCACTTTTTTCTCGAATAGGATCAGAAACGATTTCTGACCGATGGAAAAGATGACTCATACTCAATTTAGAAATAAAAATCGTTATAAAAATAATATTTTCCAACTTCTCGGAAAAAAACAGCAAAATCTGCTTTTGGAGTCTGTCAATAGAAGAAAAAGTTGAGAAAGTTTTGATTTCAGATGTGTTTCAATTTTGAAGCCTTTTTGGGGGAAAGGAAGCCAAGCTTGTCATTTTTTGAGGTTTTATAAGGAAATTAGTACTGGATGACTGGCCTGATTTGATTTAAAGGTTTTTCCTGGTAAAAAATCGTGTACGTTTTTTTATTTATTTGACGTAATAAGCTATCAACACACATCACATCAACTAATTGCCGAAAAAATCCCAAGATTGTAGAAGGGAACTCACTAGGCATAATTCAAGCATTGTTTGCAATTTTGCGACGAGTGTTCGTTCAAAATCGTAATATCATAGTTTTGCAATTTTTTGCCCGAAAAAGCTGGCAGTTTTGTGGACTGAATGCGTGATACTGAATAACACTTGCAAATGAGCTTTCATAGTTATTTGCTTGTCATGTGAACTTTTCTTGCATTATGACAATGTTTTGCCAAGAATGCAGTTCAAAAACATAAATCTAATTTCAGTTGAGTTTAAATGTTTCAGTTAGCTTTAAGCAAAAAATGATTCCTTGGGGTTGAGGTCAAATATAAATACAAATCTTGAAATCATATATGTTAACTGAAATTCAATAAAAAACGCAAAAACTAACTAAGAGTGGCTGATTGTGATGCAAGTAGCACAAAACGTTCGAACCACAGTTATTTTTGAAACAAACTTCAATGTAGAAGTTCAAAAATCCGGTAATGCCAATGACAGTTTTGAATGATCACAGTATTTTTTGCAATTTAAAAAAAAGATGAAAACTAGTTTTTGTTAAGTTTTTTTAAATTAAATTACTCTTCTGAGAGTTTTTTTAAACTCTGATGGCTAGCGAAGCGTTTAATTAGGCTTCAAACACAACTTACTACAGCTACAACAAAGATATTTGGTAGCCTAAACTTTTTCGCATTACACGTTTGCTTCTCTCACTTGCCCTACTCACTAAAATTAGGCTGAAAAAAAAAGTATTTTTTTTTCACAGAGATTGTTTTATTTGAAAAGTGACATTGCAAACGACTGACGACTACTTGAAGGGCTTAAAAATGATGGCTTATTCTACTTATCGGTTTCATTTAACCTTTAACTATTTCTCCCCCTAGCGCACCTAGTAACAAATTGCCACCCCTAAAAAGAAATAACTCAATGGTTACGCAGATTTAAATCTAATTGTCTTTTGCGGTGCCTAATTTTGCTTGCTAAAAATTGCCAAGACACCAAAATGCCAAGTTTATCCACAACTTTAGAGGTCGCGGAACAAAAAACAAACTATCACTGCATTATGAACAGGGGCGGATCTAGAATTTTCTCGAGGGGGGGGGTGCAGATTTTCAAAAAAATTTTGAAAATTTTGACGACTTTTTTTTAGGTCGACCAAATTGATTTTCCGAGCTCTCCTAAAACACTAAAAAGACTCTGTTGTGGCTAAATTTTCTGCGCCTCAGGCAATTTTTTGTGCAATTTTTGGAAAAGGTTGACGAAAAAATCCGCCCCTAAGTCCGCCCCTGATTATGAAACGTTTAATGGATAATTGAAGGGATTCTATAGCTAACCCGGTATGCAAAATGGCCTTCCCTGGTATTTTTGCTGCCCCGTTTCGCCAGTTTTCCTCGTTGTTCTTTCCAACAAATACATAAAAAGGACCTGAAACAAACCAATCAAGTTCATGGTTAAACTTGATTGGCAAAAAAAATAAAACTTTCAAATATAATTTTTTTCGTCAATCTTGAGGAAAATTTTAGCCAACCCTTAGAAAACTTTATCCGGTACACTGAACAGTTCTACAGTTTTGTTAAACTAAAATTTAACTAATTTGACTAGATTTGTTTGTTCACCTGGGCTGATTATATGTCTCAGATAGTGCACTTTTTCTGCAATCTTAAAACAAAACTACAAGTTTCGTTTTTCTAAGTTCTTTTACGTTTTATCAGGGAATTCCGATTTATCGAGTTGTCGCTTCATCAGAGAATTGATTGTGACGAGATTTGATGCCAATTTCATGTTTTTGGTAGTGCAGTACCAAGGAAACGGTTATAAACATTTTCAAAGATCGATCAAATCAAATTTATTTCAAAGAGTGGCAATACAACCCTACTAAAAAAAAGTTCTGGAGTAAAACAGTATGAAAAAAAAGTAAACCACTGAACATTGATTTTGGCAGTACATGCAGTTATGGTCACGTGATTCCTCTTCAAATTTACTTACTAAATGTCACAAGAATACAGAAATGGCACAGATGTGAGTTAAGTATGAAGTCCTTATCTCATAGAGTAATTTCGGATAGGGTACACCGTCTGCTCGTCACGCTATTTTATTTTCGGCCCGATAGATTCGTGCAACTTCTTAGTCTAATACCGATCCTAATCTTACTCTTATTACTACTAGTCTCAGGGTGTTTAACTAGTCTCTGCTAGGCTCAATAGATCTAGGATATACTGGTTTATTGCGGCTGCTGAAGTTCCCTTGGAGAGGCAACTAATTTCTAAGTTAAATTCAAATCTCTCTTGTGCTGAAATTACAAGTAATTTCAGCACTTACAAATAAGTGGTTTGTTAGTTAGATGGATTATGATTGGTTAAAATTAAATATTTTACAGTGGTAAAATATTCAATTTATCCAATTATAAAATGTAGTTTAGATCAGGTTCCACCCATCCGGGTTTTACAGAGTTTTTTAGAATTATCTTTCTGCAATTCAAAGGATGGATGATGAACGTTGGTATTTGTCCTGGAAAGCATTGATGATGGGGCAAAATATATACATTTGGTGGACGGGGTCGTAATTACGGAGGATGCCGTGAAGGTTAGTATTTTTTATACAATAAGTGAAATTAAGGAAAAACGGTGATGTGTATTTTGAGTTAATGAATTGAAAACGATGGTGGGGTTGTCGTGAAGGTGTGTGTAGATGGAAGTGATTTTGAATAAAACGATAATATGTGAAAGTATGTGTTTGTTTAGTGCGTAACATAATATCGTGAGAGCAGTGCAGATCTCGTTCCTGTGGTGTAAGGAAGTGAAAGGTTAGTGTGAATAAATCAAATTTGTCTTGGAAGCTTTGATAGTCTTGTGTATTAATGAGGGCTTCTGAAATGATGTGATTGTGTTTTTTGTCAAAAATATTAAGTGTGAATAGATATGGTGTTGAGATGAAAAATTTCTCTGTTAATTGTGGGTTAGCAAAGCGGTCGTCATCTAGAAACTGATCGTGGTTAGGGCGTATGATGTTGTGATCGTAATACTCAATAGTGAAGTCGTTAGCACGGGGTGCGGTGTATTCTTTTAGTAGTTTTTTGAATCCTACATAAGTGAATTGTCGTAGTGCTTGTGCTGTTGTTAGTTTGTGTAATATATCATTGCAATTTTCATTATCAGTTATAGTGTTATATAGTGGCAAGTAAAGAGGGTTAGTATAGTGATAGGATGATGTCCAATGAGGTGTTGGCATTAAGACATATTCTTCAACAAAATTTGTGATGTCGTCATTAGTAGTAGGTGTATTTAAGGTGTACTGAGGGAATGATGGTAGGTTAGTTTGTAGAAATTGTTTGGTATTTTTATGTTTTGGGTGATCAATATATTCTTTAGCTGTGCCTGGTTTAGTTGTGAAAGGATGATTTGGGAATTTTCTTTTGAAAGTGCGATAAGCTCTGTTAGTGCTAGTTGATGTTTCTGTGGAGGTGGATGATTGTGTTAATGATTGGGTATATTCAGATAGTGGTGTTGGTGTTGGTGGGCCGGATGATGTTGTCATGGATGATAGGTGATTTATGGTAAGGGTGTGTGGATGGATAATTTGTTGTTGGAGTGTTATATAATTATCTAGTTCTGGGGAAATTTGTGGGATATCTGGGGAATTGTTAGCTGAACGGTCAGAAAGGGATGAACTATACGTTGGGGTAACTTGAGATGCATAAGAGGGAGTGGAAAGGGATGGTAGTGGTTGACTGGTGTTGATGGGTCGAAAAGGGGGTTGTGAAAAATTTGAGGGGTTGGTTTGGGAGTAAGTGGAAGGAGAGGATTCGGAGTTGGCAAATTCGTCGGGAGTTTCAAGGTCTGAATTGTTAAATTGTGAAATTGTGCGAAAAACTGAAGCGTCTGAGTTAGTGTCTGAACTCGTGCTAGATGGTATGTTAATTACAAAATCAGGTGGGGGAAAAGCGAAAAGTGGTATAATGGGAACTGGGTTTTGGAGATTTGCTGGGTGGGAATTTGAACGGTGGAGGGATCCAAGTTGTCGGCTCATCGTGTGCTAAAAAAATGATTATTTTGAGATTGAAAAGTGGTGGTGTGGGGTTGTTCTATAATTTGTTCGTATGTACTATCATTTTGTAAATGATTTGTCGTTATATGTTGGATAGGGCTGTGTATTGAATGTGGTCGAAAATTGGGATTATTTGTGATTGCTAAAATTCGAAAATTTCTGGGAACTAGGGATAAGGGATGATTTTGTGGTAGGGCTGGTACTTGTGGTGCTGTAGGGGTTCTATCTACGTTGTTGTGTTCTTCGTCATATGTATTTGGTCTTGTGGCTAGTTTTGTATTATATTCTCTGACTTGTGCGTCTAGAAGTATTTTGTTTATGGATGATGAAAATATTCCAAAAATCCTGCAAATAATATGCGTGCTACACTTGCTTGGCGGTTGATTTGTGTGTGTATAGCGCATGTATTATAGATTCCTTTCAGTAGTGAGAAAAGAAATCCTATAAAGCGAAACATAACGTATAAGATAGTCAATCGTTCTAAGATGTAGTAGGGCCATCCTAGAAAAGCGAGTATTTCGTTTTTTAGGGTTACAAAACTGAAAATATTTATAGGTGAAATATCTTGTGGTCTGTATTTTTCGCCGTTTAAATATATATAATCTTTAATATCTTTAAAATATCCGCTGTAATCTTGAGTGTATATGTCTGCAAATCCTGCGGTTTCTGCAATTTTTCTTAAATTTTGATCAATTGATTGTCTTTGTATAGTATCCATTTGTGTGAGTAGTTCTTGGAATTGTTGAGTTCTAATATGGTGTTGTATATCAGATTTAGAATAAATTCCAATGGATTGTAGATCTATATTGGGGTTTCGAGCAATGGCTCTTATGCTTTCTGGTGAAAACTTTTTGTGTGGTTGCATTAATGTAGGGTATGGTGTTAATAGGTAGTATTTATCTTCATCTGGATTTAGTTGTACTACATTGTGGCTATTTTCTGATCCACATGGGACTGCGGTATCCCAAAAATATGGTCTTCTTGAAAGTGTGTCGACCAAATGTACTTCGTTTTTGTAGAATATGGGTGTCCTTTTGTAGCAACGTTTGTCTTCAAAAACGTATAATGGTGATACTTTTTTAGTGCAAGTATAAAACCATAAAATGTTTCCTTCGTAATCAAGAAAATTTGATCTGTTTCCTGATAATAAATATCCTGCGTAGGGTATTTTCAATACTGCTAATGCGAGTGATTGTAATATTTGTGTTCGTTCTAGTTCGCATAGTTGATGTAGTGTTTCTAATTCAGAAAGTGACATTTCTTGAAAAATTCTACTAATTGTGTAGTCTAATTTCATATCTAAATGAATGTCATAATGTAAATTTCCAAAATATGTTGTGTTCATAAGTGATAGTTCTTGTAATCGTGTGCTTTTTCTGTCAATTGGTGTGAATTTTCCACCTGGGTGACCGATAGATTTTTGGAAATTAACTGGGGTGTAGGGTTTTCCGTCGTATTTGAATTTTACTGTTGCGTGTGGATTTACTTTGATTTTGCCAGTGGTCATGTCGAAACCTTCTTCGTATTCGACAAGGATTTCGGAGTATTGTGTTTTGTAGAGTGGATTTGCGTATTTACATGCAAATTCTGTTTCTTGGTACATTTGAAACCGTGTTAATTTATTTTCTATTTTGTTTAGGTTTCTGAAATCGTTACTTCGTTTGTGATGTGTGTTTACTTTTTCATATGGGATGGATTCAATGAAATATTTTTCATGAAATTTTATCATTCGAGCGTGTATTCTTGCTACTTGAAATGTTGGGCATGTATCTTCGGGAAACCAAACAATTGTTGCTTGGGTTTTTGTTGTAGGATCACAATATCCTTGATCATTTTTGCAAGGTAATCGCATTTCTTGATAGATCATTGTGTTATCTTCTAAATCTCGTGTGAGTTGTATTTTTTCGAGTTGTATTTTCCAATCAAAAAACATTATTTTTTGGTATCCTCTATTTTTTGTATCGGCTTTACAATTTGAGGGGTCGTTTATTCCAATGTGTGGTATCCAATGTTTATCGTCGGGATCATAAGTTAAACGTCCGTGTGCGCCATTGAACGGGTATTTTTCGTCTAATTTTATATGTCCTTGATAGCGTTCAAGTTCTGCTTGGTGTACAGAATCGCTAAAGACATGAAAGTGTACTATTTGTCTTTCTGAGTGTTTGTTATTTGTGAGATTTAACCTGTGTAATTTGACTTTACAATCATCGGGATTGAGATGTAAAAGTCTCTCAATGTTACTTTGGTAAAATGATTCGTGGTCAAGTCTGTTTTTATTTCCCTTTGAAACTTGTGAGCAATGTACTTTCTTTTCGGAAAATGTTGCTGTAAATTTATATCCGGTTACTGTTGTTGCTCGGGCTTTTGAGTATAGTGTTGCTATTATGTTTGCAGTTTCTATAGCTTGTGGTTCTGTTTTGCATTGTGATACTTGATTTATTGCGTATTTTTGTAGTGTTTTTTGTTCGTTTTCTTCACAATCATAGTGTGTTACTAGTAAGTCTTGAGGTCCTGTGCGAGGAGATGGATTTATGTTTTGTTCGGAAAGTGTAAGATAAAAGATGTGTAGAAATATAAATATCCTTAAATTATGCATGTGTACGATAGTCCTGAATATGGGTTATAAAATGTTATATATCCGATTGTAGTTTTTGTATATCTATCGTATTTATATATTACTTCCGTTGTAATAAATGGTGGTGGTAGTGTTTGAGCTGTAATGCTTGAAGGGTTCAGTGGATAAGGATGTTGAACAATGTTATTAAGTTTAACTGTGATTTCAAACTTTAGTTGAAGGCTGTTTTGATTTAATATTTGTACGTTATGTTCTCGGATATCTTCGTGAATATCTTGTCTGTATTGTAATCTGTTAAGTGCCGAACTGTGTAGTCGGTGGCTTTCGTTATGTTGTCCTAATAATGGAGGTGGTGCTACAAATGTATTCCAATCTAATCTGAGGTTTATATTTGTAGGTTGTTCACTATATCTAGTTTCAATATCGTGTGAGATATTTAAAGGGAAAATTGATGGTGAAATTTGACTTAGGGGTGGTGTTGATGGAAGTGATAGTGTTTCTGGTAGAGATGAAAATGTTGTTTCTGACGAAGTATCTATTCGGTCGTTGACTAAGTTAGGTTCTCCTTGTGAGTAGGATTGTGTTGCCCAATGGGGTAGACGTTCGTTTGGGTTAGGTTGGTTAAAAGGGTTTTCACGTATTTGTGCTGAGGTTGTTGTTGATCCTAGATGTTCTGATTGAGTGTTGGGAGTTAGCGTTGGTGTATCTGGGAGCGTTATACTAGAGTTTTCTGAAATTGATGGAGTTGAATATTGGGGTATGCTAAAAGTAATTCTAGGAGTTTTAAAATTTCTATTTCTTCTTGGATGTATGATTTGTCTATTTACTTCGATTGTGTTTTGATTTTGGCTAATGTGTCGGATTCGATTTAAGTCTTGTTGCAGTGTAGGGTATAAATTACCCTGTGTTGGTTCGCTTAGTGATGCTTGTCTTTGAACTGGTTCTAGGGGTTCAAATAAGGGAGCGTGTCGTTCAAAAGTGTATGGGTTATCTTGAAATGAAGTTCGTGTGGATGTTTGTGGGTTCTGGGTAGTTGTTGGTACTGTTGGGTTTTCTTGGGAAGTTGTCGGTGAAGACTGATTTGGGGGTGTTTGGTTAGCAATTTTGAAAGTGTGTTTGCAATTTTGAATAACTTAGTGAGAAGATCTATGTTTGTTATAGTATTCTTCGATGAATAGAATCAAAAGAATCTTGGCTAATGCAAATGTTACTATTGCCTTTTTTATACATTTACATTTTGTCATAATTAGGGATGTTACAAATGTGAGGAAGATTATGAATAGGAGAAAAATATCTGTTCTACTAAAAATTGTTCGCATCATTTAAATTGATTTTGAAATTATCGTACCTGTACATGTGGTCAATGAGTAGGGAACAATGGGAGTATAGGGCAAATAAGGTGTACAAAATCAAAATTATGTTAAAGAAAATTATTAGAATGACTATGAAAACTTCAAAAATGTCAATACAAAGTATGATGAAAAATTTAGAAATGAGAAAAAGTTTGAAGAAAAGGTTTAGGAGTAGGTTTTTTATGAAGAGAACTGGAGAGAAAAGAGGCATTCGAGAAAATGATTTCTTCGTCAATATTTTTCGAATTGCTGGGGCTATATTCAAGTGTGGTCGGATTATTTATTGGTTTTTTGACAAGTGGGTTGAGTTTCTTGAAAATTTTTTGAGGGCTTCTTTTATGATGCTCGGGAGGTCTTCTTGATTTTATTTTTATTTGGTGGGTAATCTGAGATATTTTTGAGAAAATTGAACTTTAGGCTAAATGATCATGGTTCATTTTTTCTTTGGGCTAATTTGCCATTTTTGGTTGGGGGGTTTTGGAGGGTAATTTTGGGAAAATATAGTTGATCTTTGGGTTATTAGATAGGGGAGGGTTGGAATATTATCGTGATATTTATTTTAGTTGTCAAATTTTAGCGAGTTGCTTATTTTTGACCTGGAGGTTGAAAAGTTACAGTTACAGATATGCCTGGAGATTAATGTCTATCTGCTAAGAGGTTGGTACTTAGAGATTCGGAAGTGGTTGATTTGAGTGAATTTTATTGGTTGAATTTGAACTAGAATCTTTGTGTTTATCTCAGCATGATATTTGGAAAATATGAAAATTAAAACGCCTGAGATGTATATGGAGGTGAAAATGTGTGAAGAGGAAAATGATTTCTTTTTTGAAATTCAATTTTCTTTAATATTTTAGATTGTGGGATGAATGTTTTATAATTTTTACGTGGTTGGTTTCTAAGTCTTGATGATTCTCTATGTGTGGATTTTTCTTTTTGTTCTTGTGGCAAGATTTTTTCTATCATCTTTCTATTTTTTTTCTCTTTTTCTAAATTATCTGATTTTAGTGTTTTTGTCTCTTTGTGAAATGTGTCTTGTTTTTGAATTTGTGTATGTTGATTTTTATGACTTTCATTTAATACTGGCTCTATTTGTGCGTTATTTTGAATAACTTTAAACCGGTGAAAGAATATAGTTGAGTTAGCTCGAGTAAAGCGTATTCTTTCGGATGATAAGGTATTAGATTGTTTCTGTGTTGAACAATTTCTTTTTTTGTTGTGTCTATAAGTTTATATGTGATTTCAGTTGGTTTATCAATTATTTGGTAGGGTCCTTTTCTAAGTGGTTGCAGTTTTTTAGATATTCCTTTTTGTGTTTGAAAATTTGGTATTAAAACAAATGTTCCTATTTTTAAATCGGTGGCTGGCGTAAATTGTTGATTAATTTGGTGATTAATGTTTTGTCGTTGTAACAATTTCTTTGTTACTTTTTGGTAGATTTCGTTATGCTTTTTATCTCTGTTTAAAATCCATTCGGTGTGTGTACCGGAGGCTAGTTTGAGAACTTGTGGGTGATGAAAATGATCTTCATCATGTGTATGTAATGGTAGGTTATAGCATATTGAATCTTTAGTCAGTTTGCAATGTCCTTGTGCCTTTTTATGTGCATTTGCTGTGAACATTATTGGTTTTCTTGGTTTATGGTTAAAAACCATTTCATATGGTGACATTCCTATGGTTGTCGTTATTTGTGAATTGTATGCTAATGGGAATAATTTTACATCTGTTGACCATTCTGTGTATTTTGTGTCATTTCCATTTATGATACATCTAAGATATTCTTGTAATGAACGATTCATACCTTCGACTAATCCATTTGTCCAAGGTGCATGAGATGTACGTGATTTATGTTTATTGTTGTATAGGTGACATAGTGTGATTATTTCATTATAAATGAATTCCGTACCGTTGTCTGTTACTAGAATTTCTGGTAGTCCAAAATTTGCTATCCAATGTTCGTAGAGTGTTGTGTAAGCGTAATAAGCGTTACAATGTGGTACTGGGTTGAGTGCTACATAATGTGTAAATGCGTCAACAATGACCATAATGTATGAGTTTCCTTCTGAAGATGGGGAAATTGGTCCTTTTGTGTCAAATGATATTCTGTGATTAAAGTATAGACTTTGTCCTTTAAAATCTTGTTTTTGTGCTATTTGTTTCTGATTTGGGTAAGGTTTGTTTAGTTGACATATTATACAATCATTGCATAATACTTTTATCCAAATTGGGGCGTTTGGAAAATAAAAACTTTGTGTAAAAATTGAATATGTTTTTTTTCTGATCCGGAGTGTCCTTTTGTATTTTGTGTATGAGTGATATTGAATGCTATTAATATCATACTTAAGGGAAGACAGGGGACTTTAGAATCATCGAGTTGATATTTTAAAAGATCTGTGTTTTCGTTTATTGTTGTGATATTAAATTTTCGGAAATAGCGAAGAAGTGTTTTGTTTCCTAAAATTGTGGTATCAGCTTTTGCTGGTTTTGTTTTATATTTGTTCCATGATTTGAGCTGTCGTATTACTGGGTCTAAACTTTGATATCGTTTTAAAAGTTCAAGTGTGATTTTTTCTGTTGGTGGTAGAAAAATATTGTCAATTTCTGTTTTTGATAGGGGGATTGTATCAAGTGGGTCACGAAGATTAAAAACTTGGTTGATAGTATATTTTGTGTCTTTAAATTGTGGTCCTGATAAATTTATTTTATCAGTTAAGTTTTCTTTTTCGATTAGTGGAAAAATATTTTTTATGAGATTGTTGTTTGGTTTTCTTTTGTTTTGTAATATCTGTTATCCATTGTGAGTGTGGAATAGGTTTGAATGTTTGTGTACCTAATAAATCAACTTCGTAGTGATTATTTTGGCAATCTAGATAGAGTGGAAAATGTTGTAGGTTATTTATTTGCTTTTGGTCAATATCAGTTTTTACTGCGTATTTGCATTCTAATCGGGGTGATGTTTCGTCTTTTGTGAGATAGAATTTAATGTTTTTTGGTATTTCAACTGTAGTTTTTCGTGTAAGTAGTTGTGGTGGTGTATTTCTACTTAAGGTGTCTGGTAATGCAAGGTTTTTTCCTGCTGTCCAAACTATGTGTAAGTTTGGGAATTTCATTAGAATTAGTTGAAATCTATAAACTCTATGATTTGGATTTGACTTTTGTGTAAAAAGAAATATAATTGATTTTTGATCTGTGAATAAAACTGTTGGATGTTTTGATCCAAGGATTAGAAATTCGTATTCTTTAAGTGTATAAATTATAGCTGTACACGCTCTCATTAAGGTGGAGAGTCGTAGTTCGGCTTCGGTAAAAAGTCGTGAATTTGCTGATATTAGATTCATTTTGTTCGTTCCACTATGTGATTGTAATAGTGCTGCGCCGATGCCAAAATTTGAAGCATCGCACATAGCGTAAAATGGTTGGTTCGGATCTGGAATTGTGTTTGATATTTGTTCCGTTAACAGTTTTTTGATTTCCTCAAATCGTGTTTGATGTTCAGTGGTCCATTCAAAATTATTTAGTTGTCTGAGGATGTTATAAAAGGGTCTTAAATATAGTTGCATTTCGTAAACGTATTTACTTAAGAAATTTAACATTCCGAGGAATTCTTGAATTTAGTTTTTATTTGTTTGTGGCTGAAGTTTTTGGATTGCGTCAATGCGTGATTTTAATGGAGTAATAGTGTTTCGCTCAATGTTATGTCCTAAAAACTTTACTCGTGTTAGGAAGAAATGTGATTTATCTGGGGCTGCCTTCAGATTTTTGTTCTGAAGAATTTTATGATATTGCTCTAAAACTGTAAACATTTCTTCTTTAGTTTGTGATTGCATGAAGACATCGTCTAAATATGTGATTGCGTTTTTCTTTAGTATTAATGGTCAAAAAATTTTGCTCATGAAAGCTGAAAAAGCTGCTGGTCCTATGGATATTCCATAGAATAATCGATTTATTTCGTTTTGTTGATTTCCTATAACGAATTGCGTTAGACGTCGTGATTGTTCGTCTAAAGGCATTTGGTTGTAAGCACTGTTCATGTCTGCGGTTGTGAAGTATTTTCCATTAATTTTTGTTAAAGTTACTTGTATGGGTTCAATAGGCCAATTACATTTGGATTCATCAATTAGTGAACTGAGATATCTGGCGTCCAAAACTATCTTTAGTGATTCGCGTTTTGCTAAAATGATAATGGGATTGATAAATGTGTTACCTTTTGGTTGTTCTTCTTTTTTTACTGGTGATATAATTTCATATTGTTCTAAAATATTTAATAATCTGTTGACTTTGTCATGTAAGTGAATTGGTACTTTGCTTGCTCTTTGTTTTTTGAAAACTGCGTCTGGTTTTAATGGAAGATATAGGGATGAACTGACTTTTCCTACGTCAATTTTTGATGTTGCATAAACTGATGAATGTTTTAATAGCTGTTGTGCTAGTTTATCAAATTCATTTTGTGTTATCTGTGAGTGTTGAAAATTGAACATAGTTAAAAATTTCTGTTTGTCTTTTGTATATTTTGTTTAAAATATGGGGTTTTTGTGAAATAGTATGTATTTCTTTTTTCATTACCTATTATTTTATTTATAGATAATTCTTCGTTGAGAATTGTGGATTGGCAAATGTCAAGTAATTGCAATATATTATTAACTCTGTATGCTACTTCTTTTACAGGTGAAGTTGTTGCGTTTGTCTCGCAATATCCTAATAATCCTAGGGGTAGTGTTATTTTGTCTGGTGTATTATTAAATACGTGTAGTGAAATAATATCGGAATTAATGTTCTTTTCATATTTTATTGAGAATATTGTTATTTTGAAAAATTTGTGGATTGGTCTGAAATCAAAATCTGGCATAAAGAGTTGTTGTCTATTTTGATTTGTGTTAAATTGACGAACTTGTTTTCTGGAGAATTTATAGACAGTTCCTGATAGTGGTTTCAGGTGTCTTCGTTCTTGAATATAAATTGGGTAGAATTTGGAGAAAAATGGTGGTTGTTTGTTTAATCTTTGAAAAAATGTTAAAGCGGTGTTCTTTATTTTTGTATATTTATCTTTTATGTGTAATTTACTATTTAATATATTTATGGTTGGTATGTACTTAGTAATAAATGGTATGTCTATAATATTATGCTTAATATCGGTGATGTGAAATGTTTGTTTGAATGGTTTAATTAGAATTTTGTTTTGTTCCATTGTTCTTGTGGGGACAAGGAATAATTGGATTTTTCCATAGTTTGTTAACATTGATCCTTGTGCTGTTGCTAACTTACTAGATGTTTCTAAAGGTTTTAAATTTGGATGTAATAATCTGATTTCATTCCATGTAGGGATATTGATGATATTTGATTCTGCGCCTGAGTCGATTAAAATTTCAAGATCTGGTGGTTGAAATTCTTTGTTTTTGGGGCTTTCTAAGAGAAATGGGATTGTCCAAATTTTTTCTCGTGGCTGTTCTTTTTGTATATTTTGATATATGTGGTTTGTACTTAGGTTTTCTACTTTGTCTTTGTCAAGTGAATTTTCCGTGTGAATTTTGTGTACTTCCTGGGTGGTTTGTGTATTATGATTATTCGGTCCGAAATAATAGTTATTAAGGAGTTCTAATTGATTTTCATATATGTGTGAACTAAAAGGTTTTTCATATGTGACTGATTCATAGTCATTTTCGACAGTTATCATGTTAATTAAGATATTATTATCTGTATCGCTTTCACTGTCTGTTGATTCGCAATTAATGTGGTTCACTTGTAATTCGATATTTTCTGTGTTTTCTATAACTGGGGGGTCTGAAATTATTTCTTCATTTGTCTGTACTTGGTTAATTTGTCTTTGATGTTTTGGTGTGTTACTTCTATGTCTGTGCTGAGAATTGTGATAACTATTATTATTCCTATGAGGTGATTGGGAGTAATTTCGATATCGATTATTGTAACTGAAGTTTCGATTTTGTGAATTATTTCTCGATCTATTGTGTTGATTGTTATTTGATCTATGATAGTTTGATCTGTGTATGAGTTATTCCGTGATCTATTGTTTGGATAATTATTACGGTTGTTGGAATAGCTTCTATTTCTGTTGTTTGAATAGTTTCTGTTCCTATTATTTGAATAGTTTCTATTTCTATTATAAGATGAATTTCGTGACTGATTGTTTGAATAATTTCTATTCCTATTTGACTGGGAACTGGATGCTGAAACAAATTGTGTTGAGTTTGAGTTTGATCGTGGATAGTTGTTTCTACTATTTGATCGACTATATCTATTTTGTGAGAAATTTCGTGAATTTCTTTGTTCGGGTGATCTACCTCTATAATTAGAGTTACACGGTGATTGATTTCGAGAATAGTTTTGATTGCTTGGAAGTGGTTTTCCAGAGCTATTGTTACTGTATACATTTTTGTTTGGTAGGTTTTGATCTTTTTTCATGTATTGATAAAATGATTTGTTTGGCTCTTTGTGTTTTTGAGGTTTATTTTGGTTGTTTTGCTGTTTTTGTCTACATTCAGAGATACTGTGTCCGTATCGTCGACAATAATTACACCATTTCATAAAAGATGGTTTGCCTTTCCAGTTTGGATTCTTTTCATATAAGTTTAAAATTTCGGTGATTTTTTCAGATAGGTCTACATCTGATTCTTGTATATTGTTAATGTGTGTAGTTTTTGTTTCGATGTGATTAACATTTGTAATTTTAAGTTTTCGGTTTCTTCGAGTTTCATTGTGATCTCTGCTTGTTCTAATTTATCGACTAGTTTTCTGAAATCTAGATCCGGTTCTCGAATTGAGGAAGGATGAGATGCTCTTTTCTTTATTGCAATTTTTCTTAATTGTGGTGTTAAGGTCATCATTAAGATTTCCGTCATTTTTGTGTTTTTATAATCGTGTCTATTAAGCGAATATGCTTTTCGAACTAGTGTTTCGATTCTGACTGCTAGTTGTTATATTGTTTCATTTGGTAATCTTCGAATTTCATTACATAAAACTCTTTGATGTTGTTTGTTTCTTTCAGAATCAAACATTTTTGAGAATTCCTGTGTGAATCTTCTCCAATCTGATATTATTTCTATAGGTAGTACTGAAAACCATTTTTGTGCTGCGCCATCTAGTGTTGTTTGTATCAACGCTGTGCGGCGATGTATCCAATTTTGATGGAGTGGTGTATTTATTGGTTCAGGTCCTATATTTAAAATTAGATTTGCTGTGACTGCATTTAAGTAGTCTTCTACTGAGTATTCAGGGTCTGTTCCTGTAAATATCATGAGTGGTTTATTTGATGTTATTGATGATCCTCCCATGAGATATGGGTTCATCGTCATTTGTAATGACTCTGCGGCATTTGGTATTTGTGAAAAATTTGTCAATTGATTTTTTGTGATTTCATGTTGTTGTAGATAATATGGTAATGGGATTTCATTTTGCATTTGATTTGGTTGATACGAATGCATAGTCATTGGATTTTGTGTTTGCATTGGTTGAAAAAATTGTGTATTGTATGAATTTGGCATTTGTGGTTGTTGGTTCTGAGTATCTAGCGGGTTTTCAGGAAAAATTCTTTTATATTGAGTACGTCGTGGTTTTTGTGTACGATACTCTTGTATGTATGGTTCAAAAATATCTGGTAAATGATCATCATCGGATGATACATAATCCTTATGGTAAGATTTTTGTTGTCGATTTTTATTTTGTTGAAAAAATGGGTAATTTTCACTATAATCCTGTGTAGGATGCTGATTAGGTTGAAAATTTACTGAATTGTTGGTTGTCGTTGGTTTATCCCAATAATGAGAATATACATGATTATTATTAGGTTTTCGTGGGGAGTAGTTTGTTCTTGGTGGATGTGTGTAATTATAATTGTGTTCTGCAAAATTATTTCTCGTGAATGTCCTTTTTGGTTTTGGTGGTCGTGTCATTGGTCTAAATGTTTGATAATCCATATGTGAAAATTTAGGGGCTAAAGTGGCTGAAGGTTTTACAGTTGACTGTAATGTTATTTGTGGTGATGTTGCTTTATTATTTTTTGGTGTTGTTAAATTTGGATGTATTGGTGAAATATTTTGTTGCGTAGTTGTTTTTGTCGTGTGGACAATTTCTTCATTTATGAACTGTGATGGTGTTTGAATATCTTGCTGTGTAAGATTTCGAGTTCCATTGAGGTTTTCATTATGTATAACCGTTGAATTTAAACTATTATTTTGTGTATCAGGCAAAAATGTATTATAGTTTAAAGGTGTGGCGTCAATTGTTAATGGTATAATATTTATAAAATTTGGGTGAATAGATATTGTGTCTATTGCTTGACTTGAAATATCATTTGGGAAGTTTATAAATAGTGCATGAGACCAATCGGGGTCCCAAACATAATCTGATTGTTCATGAATGACTGTGTCGTCAGTGTTACTTTGAGGTCTAAAATTTTTCCTTGCTTGGTGAATTAAATCTAAATTATGTCCGAAATAATCAATTATAATCCATGCTAGTATTTTTTGTAAATCGTGTTTGGAATTTTGTGAAACGTCATTATTCGAAAAATTTTCACGAATTGCGTATAGAAATGTAGAAAATGCAGCGATTTCGTTTCTAACTTTGGTGTGTCTAGATGTCTGATTTCGTGATGTACTTTGGGTTTCTGTTGTTTCTAATATATTTAAATTTGTGTATATTATAGCAAAAATTTCATTTGTGAGTTTTGAGTTTGCTCTCTGTGAGTTATGGTATTGTATATTTTTGATATATTCTGTGAATACTTTTGAAAATTCAAGATCAAGATCATCTGTTTGAATAACATATTTATTATTATTGCATGGTGTGTAGATTCCTATAGTGTAGATACCGTATTGTTGTGTTGTTTTTGCGATATCTTTTATATAGTGATCTATTAGTTGTCTTTTTATTCTTACATCTGGAAATTCTGTTTTACATGGACTGATTCCTGGTTCAAATAGATTTATGAGTAAATTTTTACTAAAAGTTTAAGGTTTAGGACTAGGTTTAGGAAAGATAAAGTTTAAAATTTTGAAATAACAATTTGTGACTGTTAGTTTTGATGAAGTTAGTTTATTTATGATGGCTGTTATGTTTAGGTGATGAAGCTGGAACAACAGGATAATTGATGCCTACTAACGATTTATTGTCATGCTACTATTTTTTGTTTTTATTTTGAATAAATTATTTTAAAATATAATTTTTATAAAGTACTGCAGTTGAAGAAACGATTAGTGATGTTTTTATTAATCGTTATTGAACATTAATAGTTTATTTAGCGCCTGGTAAATGCATTGAAGATTTTTCTTCAAGAACTCTATGTTTGCGAATGAAAGTCTAAATTCACTGCCGGTATAATTCTAAATATAAAAGTATGTTGTGGCTTTTGCAACAAGTTTCTCCGTAGTCGTATGTCGTTTCTTGTCCGAGGTCTGATTCCAAAACGTCGTTGTTCTAGTATTGTTCGGAAGAGTGGTTTTGATCTATTGAGTCGTAGAGACCATTCAATTAAATTACTATCGTATAACATTTTGAAAATGTTTTTGTCTATTTTCTAATCTATTTTTTTTGTTCTAAGCTAATTTGTTTTTTAAGGACTTGTTCGAGATTTATGGTCGCACCAGATGAGTTAAGTATGAAGTCATTATCTCATAGAGTAATTTCGGATAGGGTACACCGTCTGCTCGTCACGTTATCTTATTTTCGGCCGAATAGATTCGTGCAACTTCTTAGTCTAATACCGATCCTAATCTTACTCTTATTACTACTAGTCTCAGGGTGTTTAACTAGTCTCTGCTAGGCTCAATAGATCTAGAGTATACTGGTTTTGTTGCGGCTGCTGAAGTACTCGGGAGAATCAACTATTCTCTAAGTTAAATTCAAATCTCTCTGGTGCTGAAATTACAAGTAATTTCAGCACTTACAAATAAGTGGGTAGTTAGTTAGATGGATTGTGATTGGTTAATATTAAATACTTTACAGTGATTAAATGTCTAAGTAATAAATAATAAAATGTAGTTTGGATTAGGTTCCAGATGCTTCAAGTTTGAAAACATTGTTGGTTTTCTCGCAGTTCTTTAATTAATGATATATTGTTGGCTA
Source organism: Symsagittifera roscoffensis (assembly GCF_963678635.1). Classification (NCBI taxonomy): domain Eukaryota; kingdom Metazoa; phylum Xenacoelomorpha; order Acoela; family Convolutidae; genus Symsagittifera; species Symsagittifera roscoffensis. The sequence continues at coordinate 21,517 of NW_026971298.1, read as the reverse complement.
TATATTTTCAGTCAACGAATCTGACCGAAGTTAATTAACCTAAAACTGCTCTTCTTGGCGAGGAAACCATTTTTCCCTCATGACTTTGGCGTTTAAAAAGCACGTCAAAAATTAATTAGCCGAAAAAGACCGTATTTGTTCAGGGTATTGCCGATAATGCCAACAAATTGACAAATTGACATTGACAATATACAGTGCTGATTTAAATTATCCGGACGAAACGAACAAAACTTGAATTTTCAAACGCGTTTTTCTTAAATTGGGTTAAGATTAGACAAAAAGTGAAGTGGACAAAAGTTGCTTAGAATTTCACCAGAATTAATATGGTGCCATTTTTTCTCCGAAATTCTCAACAAAAATTTTGCCCCAAAAATGGGTCATTTTGGCTTTTTTCAATTAATCAAGAATTACGCTGCAACTACTTTGTTAATTGATGAGAAAATTATATCACAGGAAGCGCCTCGCGCAGCTCAACAAAGTTTAGGAAGAGTTAAATCTCCAAAAACTAGTATGAATGAAAAAATTTTCACTTGATAGTCAATAAAGGTGATTTTTACTATATAAAACCCAGAATCTCTGTTTAAAAAATAAATTTTAAACAATTTGCGCAAACTTTTGGAGATTTAATCCTTCTTCTTCTTCTTCTTCTTAAACTTTGTTGAGCTGCGTGAGACGCTTCCTGTGATAAAATTTTCTCATCAATTAACAAAGTAGTTTCAGCGTAATTCTTGATTAATTGAAAAAAGCCAAAATGACCCATTTTTGGAGTAAAATTTTTGTTGAGAATTTTGGAGAAAAAATGGCACCATATTTATTCTGGTGAAATTCTAAGCAACTTTTGTCCTCTTCACTTTTTGTCTAATCTTAACCCAATTTAAGAAAAACGCGTTTGAAAATTCAATTTTTGTTCGTTTTGTCCGGATAATTTAAATCAGCACTGTAACAAGCGGCAATAAACTGCAAGAACAATTTATACAATGCCATCTGTCAATTTCGATTGATTTTTGCATCCAAAATTAAGTTTTTAAGTGACCTTGGGGCATACTTTTTGTCTAAAAAATAAGCTTTTGCATGCAAAACATCTCTGAAAAAAGTCAATTGATCTTTCTGAATAATTTTGACTGTTCCAATTTGTCCAACTATCTATACACCCGGTTTAATTCAAAAATGCTAATGATGCATTTTTCTTATATGGAGAAATGCTAGCCATACACTTTTCATGCAATTTCATAAGTACAGAAAAATTTGCATTTATGGAAATTATGTCACTTGCATTTTCCCATATACCAAAAAAAATGATTTTGTTAAAAAATATTTCTCAAAATTTTGGGATGTGTTCGCGACCGAACACAAGTGAAAACAACCATAGTTTACTCAAAACTAGAATCACCAACGATTTGATCGTCTAGCATTAACAAGGGATTGGAAACAACCTGAAAGGTAACAGAGTTTTCTTACACAAATTATATGGTGAAAGCATCAAACTTCGTATTCTGGAAAAAATTCAAAAAAAAGATAATTACTTTTAAAGTTTGGATTTTTAAAACATTAGACAATGATGAAGGCATACATAAGCACGTCATACAAGTTAAATGGGAGTTTTTTTACTGTTTTTGTTTTATTTTTCCGATTCATGTGTTTGCATGGGACGGTCAACATTTGTTAATCAAGTTATATAAGTTTGATTTTTTAGTACTCCACAGAAACTTATTACACGAAAGATTATTGGTATACAATAATGAAATAACTTTTTCTTCATTTCTGAGGGGAAAATGTTGGTTTGTTTTAACTTTAACTTTAAACGGAACTTTAACTTTAAACTGAACAAATGCACTCACACTTCTGCTTGGTTATCATCAACTGTTCTTTTTTTATTTTGTTGTTTTTTGTCGCATCAGTAAAATTAGGTCCAAATTGGAAGAAACTGTAAGCTAAAGTTTCAAGGAGTGGGTTAAAGTTATCTCAAAAGATTATCTCAATTTCAGCCTAAACTAAAAAATCATCGAGTTTCGAATGTCTAGTTGCAGAAAAAAAGCTAGCAAAATGTTGGCTCTCAAAGTACTTTAAGGTCCTGGAACTTTTGCAGAAGCGTTAAAACGTCTGATAATGTTTTTGCAAAAATTTTGTATGGTCTAAACATAGTTTTTGCAAAAATGATCTAAAGTTCTATTCCCAGAGCACAGAAAAGGTCAGTTTTTGAATAATTGCAACCACTTATGGTTCACCTTCCCTGCCATAGACGCAGTGAGCCGCAGTCAAAATGAAGTCTCCACGAATTATAGTTCCGCCACACGTTGCGAAATCACCAGTGGTACTTCCATTGTAGATAAAAATTTGAACGAAGAATTTACGATATGGTGCGTCATAGCCATTGATGATGGCACGTTTGTTACACCCGATCACGCTCAGTCCAAAAAACAATAAAACAATTTTGAGCATAATTTTGTCTGTCCAGAAGTATAGAAGGTAGAACAAACTATGAAGATTTTTATTTGATCCACAAGAATCGAACCGTAACTACAAGATTTTTTAGGTACTTTTTAAAAAATTTAACAGCTGTTTTATTTGGCGGCCAATTAGTTTTCTTAGACTTAAAAGTTTGCACAACAGCTACTTTATACAGTTTTAACACCTCGAATAAAAATTTTACATAACAACAGTCCTATAATTTTTAGTAAACTAAACTGCTTCAATAGTTTGAGAAGCAGCTGCTTTATAAGGTTTTAAACTTTAAAAAACAGACTTACTCGCCAAAAAACACTTTAGATTTCCATAACAAACATCATCACACGTTCAGGCTTTCATTCTATTGGAAAACTGGTCGCGGTTGACAAAAATTGATAGTCATACACATCTTTCCCATACTTTTCCTTCCTTTGATTGAAAAAGTGAATTCATTTTCAAACGCTGAAACTTTATGGCACTGAAGTACTTGTCGGGATACATTTTTATGAAAGTTGACAAAAATTGATAGGCTATTTTCACAAACATTTCCTTCCTTTGATTGAAAAAAATGTATTCAATTTCAGACACTGAAATGTTTGGCAAGGAATTTTTGTCGGGATACATTTTTTAAAAGGTGACAAAAATTGATAGTCATACACTTCTTTCACATTCATTTCCCTCCTTTGATTGAAAAAAATGTATTCAATTTCAGACACTGAAATGTTTGGCATGGAAGTACTTGTCGAGATACATTTTTTGAAAGGTGACAAAAAATGATAGTCATACTTTGTTTTCCCATACATTTAGTTCCATTGCTTGAAAAAAGTGCCTGAAACTTCAAACACAGAAACTTTTTGGCATGGAAGTTTTTGTCGGAATAAAATTTTTGAAAGGTGACAAATATTGATATCCTTCTTTCACATACATTTCCTTTCTTTGATTGAAAAAAAAATTATTCAATTTCAAACACTGAATTTTTTTGGCATGGACATACTTGTCGGGATTCATTTTTTAAAATGTGACAAGAATTGATAGTCTTCTTCCATATACATTTCCTTACTTTGATTGAAAAAAGTGTATTCAATTACAAACACTGAAATTTTTTGGCATTGAAGTAATTGTTGGGATCCAATTTTTAAAAGATGACAAAAAATGATAGTCTTCTTCGACATTCATTTCCTTTTTTTATTGAAAAAAGTGTATTCAATTTGAAACAATGAAATTTTTTGGAATTGAAAACTTGTTGGGATACATTTTTTAAAAGGTGACAAAAATTGATAGTCATACACTTCTTTCACATACATTTCCTTCGTTTGATTGAAAAAGTGTGATCAATCTCAAATACTGAAATTTTTTGATATGGACGTACTTGTCGGAATTCATTTTTTGAAAGGTGGCTAAAATTGGTAGTGTTTGTCCAAATATTTACCGTTGCTTTGATTGCAAAAAATATATTCTTTTTCAAACACTGAATTTTTTTGGCATGGAAGTACTTGTAGGGATACATTTTTTAAAATGTGACAAGAATTGATAGTCTTCTTCCACATACATTTCCTTCCTTTGATTGAAAATAGTGTATTCCTTTTCAAACGCTGAAACTTTTTGGCACTGAAGTACTTGTCGGGATACATTTTTATGAAAGTTGACAAAAATTGATAGCCTTCTTTCACAAACATTTCCTTCCTTTGATTGAAAAAAATGTATTCAATTTCAGACACTGAAATTGTTTGGCATGGAATTTTGTCGGGATACATTTTTTAAAAGGTGACAAAAATTGATAGTCAAACACTTCTTTCACATTCATTTCCCTCCTTTGGTTGAAAAAAGTGTGTTCAATTTCAAACACTGAAACTTTTTGGCATGGAAGTACTTGTCGGGATACATTTTTATGAAAGGTAACAAAATTTGATAGTCTTCTTTCACAAACATTTCCTTCGTTTGATTGAAAAAGTGTAATCAATCTCAAATACTGAAATATTTTGGCATGGACGTACTTGTCGGAATTCATTTTTTGAAAGGTGGCTAAAATTGGTAGTGTTTGTCTAAATATTTACCGTTCCTTTGATTGCAAAAAATATATTCATTTTCAAACACTGAAACTTTTTGGCATGGAAGTAATTGTCGGTATACATTTTTTAAAATGTGACAAGAATTGATAGTCTTCTTCCACATACATTTCCTTCCTTTGATTGAAAAAAGTGTATTCCATTTCAAGTTCCTTTGATTGAAAAAAGTGTATTCCATTTCAAACGCTGAATTTTTTTGTCACTGATGTACTTGTCGGGATACATTTTTATGAAAGTTGACAAAAAATGATAGCCTTTTTTCACAAACATTTCCTTCCTTTGATTGAAAAAAATGTATTCAATTTCAGACACTGAAATTGTTTGGCATGGAAATTTTGTCGGGATACATTTTTTAACAGGTGACAAAAATTGATACTCATACACTTCTTTCACATTCATTTCCATCCTTTGATTGAAAAAAGTGTGTTCAGTTTCAAACACTGAAACTTTTTGGCATGGAAGTACTTGTCGGGATACATTTTTATGAAACATAACAAAAATTGATAGTCTTCTTTCACAAACATTTCCTTCGTTTGATTGAAAAAGTGTAATCAATCTCAAATACTGAATTTTTTTGGCATGGACGTACTTGTCGGAATACATTTTTTTATGTGACAAGAATTGATAGTCTTCTTCCACATACATTTCCTTCCTTTGATTGAAAAAAGTGTATTCCTTTTCAAACGCTGAAACTTTATAGCACTGAAGTACTTGTCGGGATACATTTTTATGAAAGTTGACAAAAATTGATAGGCTACTTTCACAAACATTTCCTTCCTTTGATTGAAAAAAATGTATTCAAGTTCAGACACTGAAATTGTTTGGCATGGAATTTTTGTCAGGATTCATTTTTAAAAGGTGACAAAAATTGATAGTCATACTCTTCTTTCACATTCATTTCCCTCCTTTGATTGAAAAAACTGTGTTCAATTTCAAACACTGAAACTTTTTGGCATGGAAGACCTTGTCGGGATACATTTTTATGAAAGGTAACAAAAATTGATAGTCTTCTTTCACAAAATTTTCCTTCGTTTGATTGAAAAAGTGTAATCAATCTCAAATACTGAAATTTTTTGGCATGGACTTACTTGTCGGAATTCTTTTTTGAAAGGTGGCTAAACTTGGTAGTGTTTGTCCAAATATTTACCGTTCCTTTGATTGCAAAAATATATTCATTTTCAAACACTGAAACTTTTTGGCATGGAAGTACTTGTCGGAATACATTTTTTAAAATGTGACAAGAATTGATAGTCTTCTTCTACATACATTTCCTTTCTTTAATTGAAAAAAGTGTATTCCATTTCAAACGCTGAAACTTTTTGGCACTGAAGTACTTGTCGGGATACATTTTTATGAAAGTTGACAAAAATTGATAGGCTACTTTCACAAACATTTCCTTCCTTTGATTGAAAAAAATGTATTCCATTCCAGACACTGAAATTGTTTGGCATGGAAGTTTTGTCGGGATACATTTTTTAAAAGGTGACAAAAATTGATAGTCATACACTTCTTTCACATTCATTTCCCTCCTTTGATTGAAAAAAGTGGCTTCAATTTCAAACACTGAAACTTTTTGGCATGGAAGTACTTGTCGGGATACATTTTTATGAAAGGTAACAAAAATTGATAGTCTTCTTTCACAAAATTTTCCTTCGTTTGATTGAAAAAGTGTAATCAATCTCAAATACTGAAATTTTTTGGCATGGACGTACTTGTCGGAATTCATTTTTTGAAAGGTGGCTAAAATTGGCAGTGTTTGTCCAAATATTTACCGTTCCTTTGATTGCAAAAATATATTCATTTCAAACACCGAAACTTTTTGGCATGGAAGTACTTGTCGGAATACATTTTTTAAAATGTGACAAGAAATGATAGTCTTCTTCCACATAAATTTCCTTCCTTTGATTGAAAAAAGTGTATTCCATTTCAAACGCTGAAACTTTTTGGCACTGAAGTACTTGTCGGGATACATTTTTATGAAAGTTGACAAAAATTGATAGGCTACTTTCACAAACATTTCCTTCCTTTGATTGAAAAAAATGTATTCAATTTCAGACAGTGAAATTGTTTGGCATGGAATTTTTGTCGGGAAACATTTTTTAAAAGGTGACAAAAAGTGAGTGATAGTCATACACCTCTTTCACATTCATTTCCCTCCTTTGATTGAAAAAAGTGTGTTCAATTTCAAACACCGAAACTTTTTGGCATGGAAGTACTTGTCGGGATACATTTTTATGAAAGGTAACAAAAATTGATAGTCTTTTTTCACAAACATTTCCTTCCTTTGATTGAAAAAATTGTAATCAAACTCAAATACTGAAATTGTTTGGCATACAATTTTTGTTGGGATACATTTTTCAAAAGGTGACAAAAATTGATAGTCCTACATTTCTTTCACATTCATTTCCTTCCTTTGAATAAAAAGAGTGTATTCTATTTCAAACGCTGAAACTTTTTTGGCACTGAAGTACTTATCGGGATAAATTTTTAAAAAGGTGACAAAAATTGATAGTCTTCTTTCACAAACATTTCCTTCGTTTGACTGAAAAAGTGTATTCCTTTTCAAACGCTGAAATTTTTTGGCACTGAAGTACTTGTCGGGATACATTTTTATGAAAGTTGACAAAAATTGATAGCCTTCTTTCACAAACATTTCCTTCCTTTGATTGAAAAAAATGTATTCAATTTCAGACACTGAATTTGTTTGGCATGGAATTTTTGTCGGGATACATTTTTTAAAAGGTGGCTAAAATTGGTCGTGTTTGTCCAAATATTTACCGTTGCTTTGATTGCAAAAAATATATTCTTTTTCAGACACTGAAACTTTTTTGGCATGGAAGTACTTGTCGGGATACATTTTTTAAAATGTGACAAGAATTGATAGTCTTCTTCCACATACATTTCGTTCCTTTGATTGAAAAAAGTGTATTCCATTTCAAACGCTGAAACTTTTTGGCACTGAAGTACTTGTCGGGATACATTTTTGTGAAAGTTGACAAAAAATGATAGCCTTCTTTCACACACATTTCCTTCCTTTGATTGAAAAAAATGTATTCAATTTCAGACACTGAAATTGTTTGGCATGGAATTTTTGTCGGGATACATTTTTTAAAATGCGACAAGAAATGATAGTCTTCTGAAAGTTGACAAAAATTGATAGGCTACTTTCACAAACATTTCCTTCCTTTGATTGAAAAAAAATGTATTCAATTTCAGACAGTGAAATTGTTTGGCATGGAATTTTTGTCGGGAAACATTTTTTAAAAGGTGACAAAAAGTGAGTGATAGTCATACACTTCTTTCACATTCATTTCCCTCCTTTGATTGAAAAAAGTGTGTTCAATTTCAAACACCGAAACTTTTTGGCATGGAAGTACTTGTCGGGATACATTTTTATGAAAGGTAACAAAAATTGATAGTCTTCTTTCACAAGCATTTCCTTCCTTTGATTGAAAAAATTGTATTCAAATTCAAATAATGAAATTGTTTGGCATACAATTTTTGTTGGGATACATTTTTCAAAAGGTGAAAAAATTGATAGTCCTACATTTCTTTCACATTCATTTCCTTCCTTTGAATAAAAAAAGTGTATTCTATTTCAAACGCTGAAACTTTTTGGCACTGAAGTACTTATCGGGATAAATTTTTAAAAAGGTGACAAAAATTGATAGTCTTCTTTCACAAACATTTGCTTCGTTTGACTGAAAAAGTGTATTCCTTTTCAAACGCTGAAACTTTTTGGCACTGAAGTACTTGTCGGGATACATTTTTATGAAAGTTGACAAAAATTGATAGCCTTCTTTCACAAACATTTCCTTCCTTTGATTGAAAAAAATGTATTCAATTTCAGACACTGAAATTGTTTGGCATGGAATTTTTGTCGGGATACATTTTTTAAAAGGTGGCTAAAATTGGTCGCGTTTGTCCAAATATTTACCGTTGCTTTGATTGCAAAAAATATATTCTTTTTCAGACACTGAAACTTTTTTGGCATGGAAGTACTTGTCGGGATACATTTTTTAAAATGTGACAAGAATTGATAGTCTTCTTCCACATACATTTCCTTCCTTTGATTGAAAAAAGTGTATTCCATTTCAAACGCTGAAATTTTTTGGCACTGAAGTACTTGTCGGGATACATTTTTATGAAAGTTGACAAAAAAGATAGCCTTCTTTCACAAACATTTCCTTCCTTTGATTGAAAAAAATGTATTCAATTTCAGACACTGAAATTGTTTGGCATGGAATTTTTGTCGGGATACATTTTTTAAAAGGTGACAAAAATTGATAGTCATACACTTCTTCCACATTCATTTCCCTCCTTTGATTGAAAAAAGTGTGTTCAATTTCAAACACTGAAACTTTTTGGCATGGAAGTACTTGTCGGGATACATTTTTATGAAAGGTAACAAAAATTGATAGTCTTCTTTCACAAACATTTCCTTCGTTTGATTGAAAAAGTGTAATCAATCTCAAATACTGAAATTTTTTGGCATGGACGTACTTGTCGGAATTCATTTTTTGAAAGGTGGCTAAAATTGGTAGTGTTTGTCCAAATATTTACCATTCCTTTGATTGCAAAAATATATTCAATTTCAAACACTGAAACTTTTTGTCATGGAAGTACTTGTCGGAATACATTTTTTTAAATGTGACAAGAATTGATAGTCTTCTTCCACATACATTTCCTTCCTTTGATTGAAAAAAGTGTATTCCATTTCAAACGCTGAAACTTTAATGGCACTGAAGTACTTGTCGGGATACATTTTTATGAAAGTTGACAAAAATTGATAGGCTACTTTCACAAACATTTCCTTCCTTTGATTGAAAAAAATGTATTCAATTTCAGACACTGAAATTGTTTGGCATGGAATTTTTGTCGGGATACATTTTTTAAAAGGTGACAAAAATTGATAGTCATACACTTCTTTCACATTCATTTCCCTCCTTTGATTGAAAAAAGTGTGTTCAATTTCAAACACTGAAATTTTTTGGCATTTAAGTACTTGTCAGGATACATTTTTATGAAAGGTAACAAAAATTGATAGTCTTCTTTCACAAACATTTCCTTCGTTTGATTGAAAAAGTGTAATCAATCTCAAATACTGAAACTTTTTAGCATGGACTTACTTGTCGGAATTCATTTTTTGAAAGATGACAAAAAATGATAGTCATACAATTCTTTCACATTCTATTCCCTCCTTTGATTGAAAAAAGTGCGTTCAATTTCAAACACTGAAACTTTTTGGCATGGAAGTACTTGTTGGGATACATTTTTATGAAAGGTAACAAAAATTGATAATCTTCTTTCACAAACATTTCCTTCGTTTGATTGAAAAAGTGTAATCAATCTCAAATACTGAAGTTTTTTGGCATGGACGAACTTGTCGGAATTCATTTTTTGAAAGGTGGCTAAAATTGGTAGTGTTTGTCCAAATATTTACCGTTCCTTTGATTGCAAAAATATGTTCATTTTCAGACACTGAAACTTTTTGGCATGGAAGTACTTGTCGGAATACATTTTTTAAAATGTGACAAGAATTGATAGTCTTCTTCCACATACATTTCCATCCTTTGATTGAAAAAAGTGTATTCCATTTCAAACGCTGAAATTTTTTGGCACTGAAGTACTTGTCGGGATACGATTTTATGAAAGTTGACAAAAATTGATAGGCTACTTTCACAAACATTTCCTTCCTTTGATTGAAAAAAATGTATTCAATTTCAGACACTGAAATTGTTTGGCATGGAATTTTTGTCGGGATACATTTTTTAAAAGGTGACAAAAATGATAGTCATACAATTCTTTCACATTCTATTCCCTCCTTTGATTGAAAAAAGTGCGTTCAATTTCAAACACTGAAACTTTTTGGCATGGAAGTACTTGTTGGGATACATTTTTATGAAAGGTAACAAAAATTGATAGTCTTCTTTCACAAACATTTCCTTCGTTTGATTGAAAAAGTGTAATCAATCTCAAATACTGAAGTTTTTTGGCATGGACGAACTTGTCGGAATTCATTTTTTGAAAGGTGGCTAAAATTGGTAGTGTTTGTCCAAATATTTACCGTTCCTTTGATTGCAAAAATAATTTCATTTTCAGACACTGAAACTTTTTGGCATGGAAGTACTTGTCGGAATACATTTTTTAAAATGTGACAAGAATTGATAGTCTTCTTCCACATACATTTCCTTCCTTTGATTGAAAAAAGTGTATTCCATTTCAAACGCTGAAATTTTTTGGCACTGAAGTACTTGTCGGGATACGATTTTATGAAAGTTGACAAAAATTGATAGGCTACTTTCACAAACATTTCTTTCCTTTGATTGAAAAAAATGTATTCAATTTCAGACACTGAAATGTTTCGCATGGAATTTTTGTCGAGATACATTTTTTAAAAGGTGACAAAAATTGATAGTCATACACTTCTTTCACATTCATTTCCCTCCTTTGATTGAGAAAAGTGTGTTCAATTTCAAACACTGAAACTTTTTGGCATGGAAGTACTTGTCGGGATAAATTTTTATGAAAGGTAACAAAAATTGATAGTCTTCTTTCACAAACATTTCCTTCCTTTGATTGAAAAAATTGTATTCAAATTCAAATACTGAAATTGTTTGGCATGGAATTTTTGTCGGGATACATTTTTCAAAAGGTGAAAAAAATTGATAATCCTACATTTCTTTCACATTCATTTCCTTTCTTTGAATAAAAAAAGTGTATTCTATTTCAAACGCTGAAACTTTTTGGCACTGAAGTACTTGTCCGGATAAGAAAGGTGACAAAAATTGATAGTCTTCTTTCACAAATATTTCCTTCCTTTGATTGAAAGAAGTGTATTCAAATTCAAACACTGAAAATGTCTGGCATGGAATTTTTGTCGGGATATATTTTTTAAAAGATGACAAAAATTGATAGTCATACATTTCTTTCACATTCATTTCGAATCAAAGGAAGTTTACAATCAAAGGTATGGAAGTTTCAGTGTTTGAATTTGAATACACTTTTTTCAATCAAAGGAAGGAAATATTTGTGGAAGAAGACTATGAGTTTTTGTCACCTTTCATAAAAATGTATCCATGCCAATTTCAAACACTGAAACTTTTTGGCATGGAAGTACCTGTCGGGATGCATTTATATGAAAGGTGACAAAAACTCATAGTCTTCTTCCACAAGTATTTCCTTCCTTTGATTGAAAGAAGTGTATTCAAATTCAAACACTGAAAATGTTTGGCATGGAACTTTTGTCGGGATCTATTTTTTAAAAGGTGACAAAAATTTATAGTCATACACTTCTTTCACGTTCATTTCCCTCCTTTGATTGAAAAAAGTGTATTCAGTTTCACACACTGAAACTTTTTGGCATGGAAGTACTTGTCGGATACATTTTTATGAAAGGTTTCAAAAATTGATAGCCTGCTTCCACAAACATTTCCCTCCTTTGATTGAAAAAAGTGTATTCCATTTCAAACGCTGAAAGCTTTTGGCACTGAAGTACTTGTCGGGATACAATTTTTAAAAAGAGACAAAAAATGATAGTCTTCTTTCAAATACATTTCGAGCCTTTGATGGAAAAAAGAATATCTAATTTCAAACACTTGAGTTTTTTGGCATGAATTTACTTGTCGGGATACATTTTTGGAAACTGACAAAAATTTGTGTTCTTCTTTCACATACATTTCCTTCCTTTGATTGAAAAAAGTGTAATCAAATTCAAACACTGAACTTGTTCGGCATGGACATTTTGTCGGGATAAATTTTTAAAAGGTGACAAAAAATGATAGTCATACATTTTTTTCACATTCATTTCCTTACTTTGATTGAAAAAAGTGGCTTCAATTCCAAACACTGGAATTTTTTGGTAGGGAAGTACTTGTCGGGATAAATTTTTATGAAAGGTGACAAAAATTGATAGTCTTCTTTCACAAACATTTCCTTCGTTTGATCGAAAAAAGTGTATTCAAATTCAAACATTGAAATTGTTTGGCATGGAATTTTTGTCGAGAAACATTTTTCAAAAGATGACAAAAATTGATAGTCATACATTTTTTTCACATTCATTTCCTTACTTTGATTGAAAAAAGTGGCTTCAATTCCAAACACTGGAACTTTTTGGTAGGGAAGTACTTGTCGGGATAAATTTTTATGAAAGGTGACAAAAATTGATAGTCTTCTTTCACAAACATTTCCTTCGTTTGATCGAAAAAAGTGTATTCAAATTCAAACATTGAAATTGTTTGGCATGGAATTTTTGTCGAGAAACATTTTTCAAAAGATGACAAAAATTGATAGTCATACACATCTTTCACATTCATTTCCCTCCTTTGATTGAAAAAAGTGTATTCAATTTTAAACACTGAAACTTTTTGGCATGGAAGTACTTGTCGGAATACATTTTTATGAAAGGTGGCAAAAATTGATAGTCTTCTTCCACAAACATTTCCTTCCTTTGATTGAAAAAAGTGTATTCAAATTCAAACACTGAAATTGTTTGGCATGGAATTTTTGTCGGGATACAGTTTTTAAAAGGAGACAAAAATTGATAGTCTTGTCGGAATCCATAGTTTACAAGGTGACAAAAATTGATAGTCATACTTTGTTTTACCATACATTTACTTCCATTGGTTGAAAAAATTGTATTCAGTTTCAAACACTGAAACTTTTTGGCATGGAAGTTTTTGATGGGATACATTTTTTGAAAGGTGGCAAAAAGTGATAGGCTTCTTCCACATATACTTTGTTCCTTTTATTTGAAAAAAGAATTTTCATTTCAAACACTGAATTTTTGGTATGGAAGTTTTTACCTGGATAAATTTGTTTTTGAAAGGTGGCAGAAATTGATAGTCTTCTTCCACATACAGTTCGCTCCTTTGAAATAAAGAATTGTAATTTTTTGGCATGGAAGTACTTGTCTGAATCCATATCTTACAAGGTGACAAAAATTGATAGTCATACTTTGTTTTTCCATATATTTACTTCCTTTACTTCCATTGGTTGAAAACATTGTATTCAGTTTCAAACACTGAAACTTTTTGGCATGGAAGTTTTTGTCGGGATACGTTTTTTAAAAGGTGACGAAAATTGATAGTCATACTTTGTTTTCTGTTTTCCAATACATTTATTTCCATTGGTTGAAAAAAGTGTATGAAACTTCAAACACTGAAATTTTTTGGCATGGAAGTTTTTGCGGAATACATTTTTTGAAAGGTGACAAATATTGATAGTCTTCTTTCACATACATTTCGTCATTTTGCTAGAAAAAAATTTACTTTATTGCAAACACTGAAATTTTTAAAATGCAAATACTTGTCGGGATTCACTTTTTGAAAGGTGGCAAAAAATGATAGTCTTCTTCCACATATAATTTGTTCCTTTAGTTGAAAAAAGTATATTCATTTCAAACACTGAATTTTTGGTATGGAAGTTTTTACCTGGATAAATTTGTTTTTTGAAAGTTGTCATAAATTGATAGTCTTCTTCCACATACAGTTCGTTCCTTTGAAATAAAAAATTGAATTTTTGTGGCATGGAATTACTTGTCGGAATCCATATTTTACAAGGTGACAAAAACTGATAGTCATATTTTGGATAAATTGTTTTCTGAAAGGTGGCAAAAATTGATAGTCTTCTTCCTTTTTGTTCCTTTGGTTGAAGAAAGTGTAATCAATTTCAAACGCCGAAACTTTTTGGCATGTAAATTTTTGTGGGGATACATTTTTTGAAAGGTGGCAAAAATTGATAGTCTTCTTCCACATATATTTCGTTCCTTTGGTTGAAAAAAGTATATTCAACTTCAAACACTGAATTTTTGGTATGGAAGTTTTTACCTTGATAAATTTGTTTTTTGAATGTTGGCAAAAATTGATATTCTTCTTCCACATACAGTTCGTTCCTTTGATTAAAAAATTGTATTCAACTTCAAACAATGAAAGTTTTTGGCATGGAAGTACTTGTCGGAATCCATTTTTTTAAAGGTGGCAAAAACTGATAGTCTCCTTCCAGTAATTTTCGTTCCATCGATTGACAAAAAGTGTATTCAATTTGAAACACTGAAATTTTTTGGCATTACAGTTTTTGTCCGGATACTTTTTTTAAAAAATGGCAAAAATTGATAGTCTTCTTCCACATTAATTTCGTTCGTTTGGTTGAAAGAAGTATAATCAATTTCAATTACTGAATTTTTTGGCATGGAAGTTTTTACCTGGATAAATTGTTTTTTGAAAGGTGGCGAAAATTCATAGTTTTTGTTCCTTTGATTGAAGAAAGTGTATTCAACTTCATAACTGAAATTTTTTGGCATGTAAGTTTTTGTCGGGATACATTTTTATGAAAGGTTTCAAAAATTGATAGCCTTCTTCCACAAACATTTCCTTCTTTTGATTGAAAAAAGTGTATTCAATTTCAAACGCTGAAAGCTTTTGGCACTGAAGTACTTGTCGGGATACAATTTTAAAAGGAGACAAAAAATAATAGTCTTCTTTCAAATACATTTCGTTCCTTTGATGGAAAAAAGAATATCTAATTTCACACACTTGAGTTTTTTGGCATGGTTTTACTTGTCGGGATTCATTTTTGGAAACTGACAAAAAATGGTGTTCTTCTTTCACATACTTTTCCTTCGTTTGATTGAAAAAAGTGTATTCAATCTCAAATACTGAAATTTTTTGGCATGGACGTACTTGTCGGAATTCATTTTTTGAAAGGTGGCAAAAATTGATAGTCTTCTTCCACATATATTTTGTTCCTCTGATTGGAAAAAGTATATTCTTTTCAAACACTGATTTTTTGTTATGAAAGTTTTTACCTGGATAAACTTGTTTTTTGAAAATTGGCAAAAATTCATAGTCTTCTTCCACATACACTTCGTTCCTTTGAAAGAAGAAATTGAATTTTTTTGGCATGGAAGTTTTTGTCGGAATACATTTTTTGTAAGGTGACAAATATTGATAGTCTTCTTTCACATACATTTCGTCATTTTGTTTGAAAAAATTTTATTTATTGCAAACACTGAAATTTTTAAAGTGCAAACAATTGTCGGGATCCACTTTTTGAAAGGTGGCAAAAAATGATAGTCTTCTTCCACATATATTTTATTCCTTTTGTTGAAAAAAAATATATTCATTTCAAACACTGAGTTTTTGATATGGAAGTTTTTACCTGGATGTATTTGTTTTTTGAAAGGTGTCATAAATTGATAGTCTTCTTCCACATACAGTTCGTTCCTTCGAAATAAAAAATTGAAATTTTGTGGCATGGAATTACTTGTCGGAATCCATATTTTACAAGGTGACAAAAACTGAATGTCATACTTTATTTTTCCATACATTTACTTCCATTTATCTGGATAAATTGTTTTTTGAAAGGTGGCAAAAATTGATAGTCTTCTTCCTTTTTGTTCCTTTGATTGAAGAAAGTGTAATCAATTTCAAACGCCGAAACTTTTTGGCATGTAAATTTTTGTGGGGATACATTTTTTAAAAGGTGGCAAAAATTGATAGTCTTCTTCCACATATATATTTCGTTCCTTTGGTTGAAAAAAGTATATTCAATTTCAAACACTGAATTTTTGGTATGGAAGTTTTTACCTTGATAAATTTGTTTTTTGAATGTTGGCAAAAATTGATATTCTTCATCCAAATACAGTTCGTTCCTTTGATTAAAAAAATGTATTAAACTTCAAACAATGAAAGTTTTTGGCATGGAAGTACTTGTCGGAATCCATTTTTTGAAAGGTGGCAAAAACTGATAGTCTCCTTCCAGTAATTTTTGTTCCATCGATTGACAAAACGTGTATTCAATTTGAAACACAGAAAATTTTCGGCATGAAAGTTTTTGTCCGGATACACTTTTTAAAAAGTGGCAAAAATTGATAGTCTTCTTCCACATTAATTTCGTTCCTTTGATTGAAAGAAGTATAATCAATTTCAATTACTGAACTTTTTGGCATGGAAATTTTTACCTGGATAAATTGTTTTTTGAAGGGTGGCGAAAATTCATACTTTTTGTTCCTTCGATTGAAGAAAGTGTATTCAACTTCAGAGCTGAATTTTTTTCGCATGTAAGTTTTTGTCGGGATAAATTTTTATGAAAGGTTTCAAAAATTGATAGCCTTCTTCCACAATCATTTCCTTTTTTTGATTGAAAAAAGTGTATTCAATTTCAAACGCTGAAAGCTTTTGGCACTGAAGTACTTGTGGGGATACAATTTTTAAAAGGAGACAATAAATGATAGTCTTCTTTCAAATACATTTCGTTCCTTTGATGGAAAAAAGAATATCTAATTTCAAACACTTGAGTTTTTTGGCATGGATTTACTTGTCGGGATACATTTTTGGTGTTCTTCTTTCACATACATTTCCTTCGTTTAATTGAAAAAAGTGTATTTACATTTACTTCCATTGGTTGAAAAAATTGTATTCAGTTTCAAACACTGAAACTTTTTGGCATGGAAGTTTTTGATGGGATACATTTTTTACAAGGCGACAAAAATTGATAGTCATACTTTGTTTTTTCATACATTTACTTCCATTGGTTGAAAAAATTGTTTTCAGTTTTAAACACTGAAACTTTTTGGCATTGAAGTTTTTGTCGGGATACATTTTTTGAAAGGTGACAAATATTGATAGTCTTCTTTCACATACATTTCTTTATTTTGATTGAAAAAAGTGTATTCAGTTTCAAACACTGAATTTTTTGGCATGGAAGTACTTGTCGGAATCCATTTTTGGTGTTCTTCTTTCACATACATTTCCTTCGTTTAATTGAAAAAAGTGTATTTACATTTACTTCCATTGGTTGAAAAAATTGTATTCAGTTTCAAACACTGAAACTTTTTGGCATGGAAGTTTTTGATGGGATACATTTTTTACAAGGTGACAAAAATTGGTAGTCTTACTTTGTTTTCCCATACACTTACTTCCTTTAGTTGAAAAAAGTGTATGAAATTTCAAAAACTGAAACTTTTTGGCATGGAAGTTTTTCTCGGAATACCTTTTTTGAAAGGTGGCAAAAATTGATAGTTTTCTTCCTCATACAATTCGTTCCTTTGATTGAAAACTTTTTTTTTTCAAATTTCAAAAACTGAAATTTTTTGGTGTGGAAGTACTTGTCGGTATACTTTTTTAAAAGGTGACAAAGTTGATAGTCTTCTTTCACATATATTTCCTTCCTTTGGTTGAAAGGAGTGTATTCAAATTCAAACACTGAATTCTTGGTATGGAAGTTTTTACCTGGATAAATTTGTTTTTTGAAAGTTGGCAAAAATTGATAGTCTTCTTCGACATACAGTTCGTTCCTTTGAAAAAAAAAATAAAATTGTTTGGCACGGAAGTACTTGTCGGAATCCATATTTTAAAAGGTGCCAAAAATTGATAGTCATACTTTATTTTTCCATACATTTACTTCCAATGGTTGAAAAATTTGTATTCAATTTCAAAAACTGAAACTTTTTGGCATGGAAGTTTTTGTTGGGATACATTTTTCAAAAGGTGACAAAAATTGATAGTCATACTTTGTTTTCCCATACATTTATTTCCATTGGTTGAAAAAAGTGTATGAAACTTCAAACACTGAAACTTTTTGGCATGGAAGTTTTTTGTCGCAATACATTTTTTGAAAGGTGACAAATATTGATAGCCTTCTTTCACATACATTTCGTCCTTTTGATTGAAAAAAGTGTATCCAGTTTCAAACACTGAAATTTTTAAAATGCAAATAGTTGTCGTGATACATTTTTTGAAAGGTGTCAAAAATTGATAGTCTTCTTCATATATTTCGTTCCTTTGGTTGAAAAAAAGTATATTCAATTTCAAACACTGAACTTTTTGGCATGGAAGTACTTGTCGGAACCCATTTTTAAAAGGTGAAAACAATTGATTGGTAATCATACTTTGTTTTCATACTTCCTTTAGATGAAAATAGTGTGTGAAATTTCAAACACTGAAACTTTTTGGCAGGGAACTTTTTGTCGGAATACATTTTTTAAAAGGTGACCAAAATTGATAGTTTTCTTCCTCATACATTTCGTTCCTTTGATTGAAAAAAAATATTTTCAAATTTCAAAAACTGAAATTTTTTGGCGTGGAGGAACTTTTTTAAAAGGTGACAAAATTGATAATCTTCTTTCATATATATTTCCTTATTTTGATTGAAATGAGTGCATTCATTTTCAAACACTGAAATTTTTTGGCATGGAAGTATTTGTTTGGATCCAATTTTTAAAAGGTGACAAAAATTGAAATTCTTCTTCCACATACTTTTCGTTCCTATGATTGAAAAAAGTGTATTCAATTTTAAACACTAAAATGTTTTTGACTGGAAGTTTATGTCGGGATTCCATTTGTAAAAGGTGACAAAAATTGATAGTCTTCTTTCAAATACATTTCGTTCCTTTGAGTGAAAATAGTGTGTTCAGTTTCAAACACTGAAACTTTTTGAAATGGAAGTACTTGTCGGGATACGTTTTTTGAAAGGGCGCAAAAATTGATATTCTTTTTTCACATACATTTCCTTCCTTTGATTGACTTTTTGGCATGGGAGTTTTTGTCGGGATAAGTTTTCTTAAAAGGTGACAAAATTGTTAATCTTCTTCCAAATACATTTCGTTCCTTTGATTGAAATGAGTATTTTCAATTTCAAACAATGAAATCTTTTGTTATGGAAGTACTTTTTGGGATACATTTGTTAACATGTGACAAAAACTGATTTTGGCACATGTTAAAACATGATTTTGTCACATGTCTTCTTTCACATACAATTCCTTCCTTTGATTGAAAGAAAAGTATTCAATTACAAACAGTGAAATTTTTCGGCAAAAAAGTACTTGTTGGGATTCAATTTTCAAAAGATGACAATAATTGATAGCCTTCTTTCACAGAATTTTCCTTTGATTGAAAAAAGTGTATTCAATTTTAAACACTGAAAATTTTTTGCCTGGAAGTTTACGTCGGTATACAATTTTTAGAAGGTAACAAAAGTTGATAATCTTCTTTCGAATACATTTCGTTCCTTTGAATGAAAATAGTGTGTTCAGTTTCAAACACTGAAACTTTTTGAAATGGAAATACTTGTCGGGATACATTTTTTGAAAGAAGGCAAAAATTGATATGCTTCTTTCACATACATTTCCGTACTTCGATTGAAAAAAATTTATTCAATTTCAAACACTGAAACTTTTGTCGGGATACATTTTTTGAAAGGTGGCAAAAATTGATGGTGTTCTTCCAAATATTTATCGTTCCTTTGATTGAAAAAATTGTATTCATTTTCAAACACTGAAAATTTTTGGCAAGGAAGTACTTGTCGGGATACATTTTTAAAAATGTGACAAGAATTGATAGTCTTCTTCCACATACATTTCCTTCCTTTGATTGAAAGAAGTGTATTCAATTACAAAAACTGAAATTTTTTGGCATTGAAGTACTTGCTGGGATCCAATTTTTGAAAGATGATAATAATTGATAGTCTTATTTCACATACTTTTCGTTCCTTTGATTGAAAAAATTGTATTCATTTTGAAACACTGAAGTCTTTTGACATGGAAGTATTTGCCGGGATACATTTTTCAAAATGTGACAAGAATTGAAAGTCTTCTTCCACATACATTTCCTTCCTTTGACTAAAAGAAGTGTATTCAATTACAAACACTGAAATTTTTTGGCATTGAAGTACTTGATGGGATCCAATTTTTGAAAGATGACAATAAATGATAGTCTTCTTTCACATAATTTTCGTTCCTTTGATTGAGAAAAGTCTATTCAATTTTAAATACTGAAATTTTTTTGACTGGAGGTTTATGTCGGGATACATTTTTAAGAAGGTGACAAAAGTTGATAGTCTTCTTTTGCATACATTTCGTTCCTTTGAATGGAAATAGTGTGTTCAGTTTCAAACACTGAATCTTTTTGAAATCGAACTACTTGTCGGGATACATTTTTGAAAGGGGGCAAAAATTGATGTCCTTTTTTCACATACATTTCTCTCCTTCGAATGAAAATATAGTGTTTTCAGTTTCAAGCACTGAAACTTTTTGAAATGGAAGTTGCTGTCGGGATACATTTCCTGAAGGGGTACAAAATTTGATATTCTTCTTTCACATACATTTCCCTACTTTGATTGAAAAAAAATTTTCAACTTCAAACACTGAAATTTTTTGGCATGGACATACTTGTCGGGATTCATTTTTTGAAAGGTGGCAAAAATTGATAGTGTTGTTCCAAATGTTTATCGTTCCTTTGATTCGAAAAAATTGAATATATATGTTTTTAAACTTTCAAAAAATCTAAAACTCTTGTATAATTGTCAAATGATTCAAGAATACCGCATTTTCTGTGGGAGTGCATTAATCACAAGAAAGATTTCCAATCAATGCATTTTTTTTGTAACCTGTTTTTTTGTTGCCTGTCATTTTTTTTCGTTCTAGTAAAAGGCTGATTATGCAAAAATAGTTTTCAGCCTTTTGTTTATATTTTCCATCAGTCTTTTTCTCTTTTTTGTTAACAATTGATTAAGCATTTAAACTGTTTGGTCCTTTTTTGGTCCTTTTTTTATCAACCATTTTTTTTCCAAATCAGAAAAAATGTATACGGATTCTCCATATCAATTGTGATTAATTTAAAAATGCATAATGAAGACGAGTTAATTTTTCATTGTTTCTAAGCCTCCCGTTTGATAACTTTTCCAAAACGCAAGAAGGTAACTAGCAGATTTTTTGTGTTTTTTATTGTTTTTTTTGGATATGATGATGAATCTTATGGCTCATTCAGAATCAATTTGACGCTCATCAAGGTAATTTTTCAAACTTTCCTTTGTAATATCATGTGAATTGAACTTGAAACTAATGGTATGTACAAAAAAGTATGAGGACGGAACATTTTAAAGGGGAGTGTAAAAAAATAAGTTGTTAGTTTCGAGAAGGGCAATGATTATATCTAATCCACGCATCTTCGCTATTATACACCCTTAACCAACAGTAGCTTCCTTCTGCTGCCATACAAAGAGTCTTTTCC
>NW_026971297.1:0-15000 GCF_963678635.1 Symsagittifera roscoffensis | reverse complement strand
AAATCAAAGATGTTCAAATTCATTGTATTGGTATACACAATGAAGCAGGTATAAGTTCTTCCCCTCCCTCTGATATATAGTCATATAATTGGTTATAACGAATTGAAAGGAAAATCTGAGCTACGTCAGGCTGAGTTGGTCCGATGTTGAAAAGTTTTAGGCTTCGGCGAGAAACCATAGTGGTTTATTGCGAGTAGGTCTCTTGGAGAGGCAACTAAGTTCTAAGTTAAACTCAAAACTCTCTGGTGCTGAACTTATACAAGTTATTTCAGCACCTACAAATAAGTGGTTTGTTAGTTAGTTGGATCATGATTGGTTAGTAATGAAGGATGGATCTGTAATGAAAAATCTTCTTTCTGTAATGAAGGATGGATGATGATCGTTGGTATTTTGCGAGCATCATTAATTGTTCCGCTCTTGGAGAACAAAGCTCCAGAAAGCTGGAATCGTCGATATGAAGTTGTTAGTTGCTGTTCGACGATGACTGTGACCGCCAACGAAATCAATCTGATTTCAAGATGGTTTGCTATGATTGTTCGTTCTCATTCAGTGGACAACTGATAATGTGTTTCGTTCTTGTCTGGGAAATGGCGTGATTATTGAGTTTGGAAGGAAAAACTTGTAACTCGGATCTGTACGTATACTTGAACATCGAGGTGATCATTGGTCTGATTCAACGAAGTCCTTTTCTGCGAAGTCAAGTCGTACTTCAAAACCTTTTGAGTTGTGATTGTGAGCGGCATGTCGGTTTTGTTTAGCCATTCTGTAGATTGAGCGCGAAGGGGTCGTCTAGTTTCTTGATGCTCGTCTTTGTGGGCGTGTATGATTTAAATACTGCATGATATAATTCACATTTTAGAAGATTTTTGTTAATTTTGTTTTTAGTTATGATTTCTATTAGTTTTTAACGCAAAAGCGTTTTGATTTTAGTTTTGTTATTTTTAAGATTTACTCACCCTTGAATACCTCCTGTGAAAATTATGGAGTGTTCACAAAGCGTGGGTGTAGCACGGTGGGTTAGGCCGGCTATAGAGCATGTTCAGGACGTCCTCTTCTGGTGGGTTAGGCCAGGATGAGGTTATTGTTGCACGCTGGTTTTTTGTGGGGTCCTGTTTTGTGTTTACGTTTTATGTTATATTATTACTGTTTTTTTCACATTGTTATTTTGGTTGTGTCCTTTTCTTAAAAATCAAATTGTTTAGTTTGAGTTTTTCTTTCCTTGCTGTTAGTTTATGGTTTATGGTGTTTAGTAAGCTGGTTGGTTAGTTTGGTTTTTTTTATAATTCCATTCCAACCAGGTTAAGAGAAAATTGGAACCTTGTTATCACTTGTTTGAGTTGTTGTTAGTTAGAATTTGAATTTATTATTCTAAACAATTCGACGTGCGCAAGCTGTGCGAGTTTGGATAGAATTTTTGTGCGAGTGAATAGAAAGAAGCAATTGAAAATGTTAGTACTGCTCTCTTTTTGTATAAATTTACTGCTTAAATATTAAATTTTAACGCTTTGTGGGGTTGAAATTATTAATTGGTTTTCATTGTTTTGATTTCTACTACATTGGGGAAAATAGTTTAAAAAATAATTTACTACTGTGGGGAAGAAATTTTACTGGATCACTTAGTGCTATTGGTTAATGACAGTTTACAGTTAATAAAAGAGTTTTGTATTTTTATTTGTTTTTTTTTGTTTTGCAGATGACCGTGATGTGAAGACTGAAGAAAAAGAAAAACATTTATAAAGAATGGTTAGTTGTGTGTTTGAGATTAGTTAGTTTTATTTTTTTAAATTCTTTTTTACCTATTCGTGAGGAAAGATTTCATAAGGGCAAATGTTGTGAATAGCATCAAATGTGGTTAGTAATTTCGCCAACAGAGAATTCATGAGTTGTGTTTTGGTTTTGTTTAAAAAATGTGTGATTGTATTTAGTGTTGTGGATGAATTCTCAAGTAGGTATTTCTATAGATTGAATAAATATTCATGCGGGACAATTAGTGGTTCATATTCATCTACGTTGAAGGTTTTAGTGAGGGAACAGAATACATACATTTGTGTGATGGGATGATAATTACGGAGGATGCCTTGAAAGTTAGTATTTTTAATACAAAATGGGAAGTTAAGAGAAAAAGTTGATGTGTATTTGGAGTCAATGAATTGAAAACTATGATTGGAATTTAGTGATAGTGTGTGTAAACTGAAATGATTTTGAAAGAAACGATAATAAGTGTAGGTGTGTGTTTGTTTAGTTCGTAACATGATGTCGTGTGAACAGTGCAAATCACGTTCTTTTGGTGTAAGGAAGTGAAAAGTTAGTAAAAATATTTCAAATTTTTTCATAAAATGATTCGTATACCTGAATATCGGATAGTGCTTCTGAGATGATGTGATCATGTTTTTTGTCTAATATACTAAGTGTGAATAAATAAGATGTTTTGATGAAGAATTTTCTGTTAATTGCGGGCTAGTGAATCTATAGTCGTCAAGGAATTGATATTGGTTAGCTCGGATGATATTGTGATCATAATAAGCTATTGGATTTTCGTTATCTCGAGGTGCGGTGAAGGTTTTTAGTAGTTTTGCAAATCCTACGTGCGTGAATTGTCGAGGGGATAGTGCTGTCGTTAGTCTGAATAAATCGTGTTTATTTCTTTCGATTCCTGTGAGGTGTTATGTTAAGGAGTGGTAAAGCAAGGGGATTTGTAAACTATAATAGGCTGTCCAATGAAGTGTCGGTATTAATACAAGTTCGTCTTGAAAGTAATGTTGTTCAGGGTTAGTGTCGGATTGATTATATGTATATTGGGGAAAGGAGGGTAAGGTTTCTTGGAGATCTTTTGTAGTGTATGTATGGGTTGCGAGATTTGATTATTCTCGGGCGGTTCCGGGTTTGGATTGAAACCGGTGATTGGGGAATTTTTGTTTAATTGTTCGATACGCGCGGTTACTACTTGTTGATGATTGTGTTGATGTGGACGACTGATCTAGTGATGGGATGTAGTCTGAAGTAGGTCTAGGAGTTGATGGGTTTGATGACGTTATTGTTGATGATAGTTCATGAGTGGTTAGGGTGTGAGGGTATTGTAATTGGTGTGGTAGTGTTATAAAATGGTTTAATTCATCAGAAGTTTGGGTATTGTCAGGAAAATTGTTTGTGGAACGTTCAGTTGTAGAAGGGGGCAGATTGGGGTTGCTTGAGAAACATGACAAGGAGTAGAGGGGGTATACAATGGGTTTGGTTTTGAATGGGTTGAAAGGGGGGGGGGTTTGAGAAGGTTAAGGAGCTGGGTTGAGAAAAAGTGGAAGGGGAAGAATTGGAGTCTGTAAATTTATCTGGGATTTCTAGATCGGAAATGTCAATTTGGGAGATAGTTTGAAAAAATATAATATCTAGGTTAGCGTCAGATTTATCGGGGATTTCTAGATCGGAAATGTCAATTTGGGAGATTGTTTGAAAAAATGTAATATCTAGGTTAGCGTCAGATGATGTGTTAATGTGAGGTGAATCAGGTGACGGGAAAGCAAAAAGTGGGATTATGGGAATTAAGTTTTGGAGATTGTCAGGGTGGGAATTTGAACGTTGGAGGGATGCAATTTGTCTGCTAATGGTGGGCAAAAATATGATTACTTGGAGACTGAAAAGTGGTGGTATGGGGCTGTTTGATTATTTGTTCATATGTTTTGTCATTTTGAGAATGTTGTGTTACTATATGGTGAATGGGACTTTGTTTATAATTAGGCCTTAAATTTGTAGGGTTTGTGAGTGCTAGGTTTCTAAAACTTTGTGATACTAAGGATAATGAATGGTTGTGATGTAGATAATTGTGGTGATGTGGGTCATACATTTGTTTTATTTTGTGATTCGTAATAAATTTTCGGTTTTATTGATTGTTTTGTCTTACATTCTTTTTTTTATGCGTCTAAGTGTATTTTATTTTTTGATGTGGAAAAAATTCCAAAAAATCCTGCAAATAGTATGCGTGCTACGCTTGCTTGTCAGTTAATTTGTGTATGTACTACGCATGTGTTATAGTTTTCTTTCAATAATGAAAAACAAAATCCAATAAAATTAAACCGTGCGTCTATTATAGTCAATCTTTCTAAGATGTAATAGGGCCATCCTAGAAAGGCAAAAACTTTTTTCGAAGTTACGAAGCTAAAAAAATTTATTGATGTGACATCTTGTAGTCTATATTTTCGCCATTTAATTGTAAATTGTTCTTCAATAACTTTGAAATATTCGATGTCATCTTATGTGTTAACGTCTGAAAAGCCTGCGGTTTCTGCAAGTTTGCGCAAATTTTGATCTAATCATTGTCGTTGTATAAGGTCCATTTGTGTTAGTTCTTGAAATTGTTGTGTATATCTGATTTGGATTATTTTCCTATCGATTGTTTTTCGATATTTGGATTACGAGCAATATCTCTAATTTTTTCGGGTGATAACTTTTTTAATGGCTGTTTTAATGTAGGATATTGTGTGAGTAGATAGTGTTTTTCTTTATCGGGATTTTATTTTACAACCTTGTGGCTTTTTTCTGATCCGCATGGGACTGCTATATCCCAAAACTATGTTCATCGAGAGAGGGTTTCAACAATTTTTTTTTAGTTTTATAGAATATTTGAATTCCTTTATAACATCTTTTGTCTTCAAAACTGTATAAAGTGATACTTATGGTGCAAATATAAAAAGACCATAGGATGTTTCCTTCATAATCATGAAACATTGATCTATTTCCGGATAATAAATACCCTGCATATGGTATTTTAGGAATTGTTAGTGCTAGTGATTGTAAAATCTTAGTTCTTTCTAGTTCACATAGTTGGTATAGTGTTTCTAATTCTGAGAGTGACATTTCTCGAAAAATTCTACTAATTGTGTCCAATTTCATATCTTAGTGGATATCATAAGGAGTTGCGCCAAAAAATGTGTTGTTCATGAGTGATACTTCTTGTAGTTTCTGCTTTCTGTGTCTTGTGGTGTTTTTTCCACGAGTCTTTCCTGCGTTTCTTAGAAGGTTTACTGGGAAGTATGAGGTTCCTTCATTTAGAAGATGATGTTTTGCGTGGGGTTCCATTATGATTTTTCCAGTGTTCATATCGAAACCTTGTTCGTATTCCACAAGTATTTCGAAATATTGTGTTTTATTGTATTGATTAGGTTTCTATATTTACATGCAAGTTCTATTTCTTGATAAACTTGGAAACGCGTTAGTTTTTTTTTCTATATTATGGATGTTTCTAAATTTGTAATGTTTTTGCCTTATTTGATCTGGGTTTTCATCATTGAACAGTTTTGACTCGATAAAATTTTTTTCGATGAAATTTCTTCATTCTAGATGGTATTTTTGCTACTTGAAATGTCGTACAAGTGTCTGCGGGAAACCAGACAATGATTGCTTGTGTCCCATTTGTAGGATCACAGTAACATTGATCATTTTTACAAGGTAATCTGATCACATGGTAGAATATAGTGTTAACATTTAAATCTCGTGTGAGTTGTACCTTTTCAAGTTGTTTTTTTTCCAATCAAAAATCATTATTTCTTGGTATCCTTTGCTTTTTGTATCTGCTTTGCAGTTTGATGGGCTATTTATTCCAATAAGTGGTATCCAATAATTATCGTGTAGATCATAAGTTAATCTTCCGTGTGCGTCATTGTATGGGTAATTTTTGTCTAATCTAATTTGTCCTTGGTGTCTTTCCAGTCCTGAAAATCTTGAAAAATTACTAATTTTCTGTTTGAGTTTTTGTTTGATGTTAGATTGAATCTTAGTAGTTCAATTTTACAATCTTCGGGTTTTTGATTTGAAAGTCTTTCTGTATTGCTCTGAAAGAAAGATTCATGATCAAGTCGGTTTTTAATTCCATTTGAGACTTGTGAACAATTTACTATCTTTTGGGAGTAAATTTATATTCTGTAAGTGTTGTTGCTCGGGCTTTTGTGTTTATTGTTGCTATTACGTTCGTAGTTTCTTGTGCTTTTGTTTCGGATTCGCATTCTGTTACTCTATTTATAGCATATTTATGTAGTGTTTTTGGTTGGTTCTCTTCACAATCGTAGTGTGTTAAAATAAATCCTGAGGTCCTGTGCGAAGAGAAGGATTTTGATTTTGTTCGGAAAACAATTAGCAAAAGAAGATGATGAAATGTGAAAATCTTCAAAATATACTTGTGTATGATAGTCCTGAATATGGTTTGAAAACGCTATATGTCCAATTGTCTTTTTAGTGAACATATCGTATTTATATGTTACTTCGGTTGTTATAAATGGGGGAGGTAAAGATTGATATGTTATAATCGGAGGTGCTAGTAGAAATGGATGTTGAACAATGCTATTTAATCTTACTGTAATTTTGAAATTTAGTGTGAGACTTTTTGTTGAAGTATTCGGATGTTGTGTTCTTGAATATCTTTGCGGATATCTTGTCTATATTGTGGTCTATTCAGTGCCCAATTGTGAAGTCTACTAATTTGTTGACGTTATTCAAATGGTGGGGGAGGTGCTACGAATGTATTCAAATCTAATCGTAGGGAAATTATTATGGATGATTGTTCTTGGTATCTGGCGTCAAGATTCTTTGGAAAATTTAGGGGAAAAGGTGTTGGTGACTTTTGACTTATTGAAGGTGTTGATGGAAGGGAAATTGTTTCGGATAGGGTTAAAGATTTTGTGTCAGAAGAAATATCTGTTGGTTTTCTACAATTTTTGGTTAAACTTGAGTGTATGAGTGTGAAGTCCATTATGGTAGGCGTTCGGTGGATTCTGGGGGGTTAAAAGAGTTTTTTCTCTAATTTGTTCTGATGTGGGAGTTCAACCTAAAAAATCTGATGGAAGATCTGAAATGCTTTGTTGTGAAGCAAGTGTGGGAAGTTTTGGTAGTGTGCTACTAGAAAGATCTGAGGGGTTTGGTGTCGGTCGTTGAGGTATATTAAATTGAACTCTGGGGTTTGAAAAATTCTGTTTCGTCTTGGGTGTATGATTTGTCTATTTATTTCAAGTGTATTTTTTGTTTTGACTAATATGCCTTACTCTATTAAGGTCTTGTTGTAGGGTGGGATATAGATTATTTGTCGGTTCGTATTATGGTTCGCTTAAAGGTGCATGGCGAACAACAGCTTCTAATAGTTCGGATAATCTTGCGTGTCTTTGTTCAAGTGTGTATGGGTTGTCTTGAAAAGAAGTGCGTGTTGATGATTGCGGGTTTTGGGTAGTTGTAGGTGTTATTGGGTTTTCTTGGGAAGTTGTAAGCGGGGACTGGTGAAAATTAGAAAAGATTTGAAATTATTTGTTTAAAGTTGATGACTGTTATGGAGAAAAGCATTTGAGAAATGATTTGTTTCGTCGCATCTTTTTTGAAGTTTTTTGGCGCTAAGTTCAAGTGTGGTCGAATTATTTATTGTTTTTCTGACAAGTGAATTGAGTTTTGTCAAATATTGTTTAGGGGTTTTTTATGGTGTTTGGGAGATTTTAATCTGGTGTTTGGGAGATCTTGGAATCTTGTTTGGGAGATCAAGTATTTGCAATTTAGGCCAAATGATCATGTGTCTTTTGCTCTTTAGGCTAATTTGCTTTTTTTTTTCGTTGGAGGGTTTCTGAGGTCTGAAATGGGAAAATAGTGTTGATCTTTGTCTTAATCGAATGGGGAGGGTTGAAATATTGAAGTCTTATAGAAGGTCTTAAAGTTATAGTTATAGATATGCCTGGAGGTTAATATCTCTTGGCTAATAAACTGTGTTAGTGACAAAAAGGTGATGAATATGAGTGAATTATATTGGCTGATTTTGAACTAGAATTGTTCAAACGTGTTTTCAGCATGTTATTACAAAAAAATGAGAACTAGGGACTAGAAGAATCTTGATAATGAATTTAAAGCTGTTTTTGAAATTCATCTTTCTATAATATTTTAGATTGTGGAATCAAAGTTTTATAAATTTTTGGTGGCTGAATTCTAAGTCGTGATGATTCTCTCTTTTCAGATTTTTGTTGTGGATCCTGTGGTAAAATCTTTTCTGTCTTTTTTCTATTTTTTCCTTCTTTTGGAGATGTTTTTGTTTCTAGTGTATAAGATTTTTGGGGGGGCTGTATTTTTTTGTTGAGTTCTTTTTTGATTCTTTGTTTTATCGATGTTTGGATTTTCTTCTATTTCTGGATTGTCTTGTATAATTTGTATACGTGCATGTTCTTTTGGATAATAAGTTAATAGTTTGTGACGATATTGAACAATTTCTTTTTTACTGGAGTCAGTAAGTTTGTATGTTACTTCAGTGGGTTTATCAATTATTTGATATAGTCCTTTTTAGAGTGCTTTTAATTTTCTTAGAAACTCCTTTTTATGTAGTGAAATTGGGAATTAAAATAAATATTCCGATTTTTAAGTCTGTTGCTGGCGTAAAGCGTGAATTGATTTGGTTACTTATGTTTCGTCTTTGTAACAATTTCTTTGTTATTTTTTGGTATACTTCATTACGTTTTATCTCTATTTAAAAACCATTCGGTATATGTGCCGGAAGCTAATTCTAAACTTTGTTGATGACGAAAGTGATCTTCATCATGTGTATGTATCGGTAGATTATAACATATTGAATCTTTATTAGGTTGACAATAGCCTTGTGTATTTTTATGAGCATTTGCTGTGAACATAATTGGCTTTCACGGTTTTTGATTAAATACCATTTCGTATGGTGACATTCATAAAGTTGTTGTGATTGGTGAGTTATAAGATAAGTGGAATAATGTTACATGTGCTGATAGATGTAAGGTATTCTTGTAATGAACGTTTATACCTTCGACTAATCCGTTTGTCCAAGGTGCATGAGATGTACGTGGTTTATGTTTTATATTACAAAGGTGACATAGTGTGATGATTTCTTTATTTTTAAATTATCTGCCGTTGTCTGTGACTAGTATTTCCGGTAATCCGAATTAAGCTATCCAATGTTTGTAAAGTTTTGTATATGCAAAATTAGCATTAGAATGTGGTACTGGATTGAGTGCTGCGTAGTGCGTAAATGCATCAACAATGACCATTATATAAGAGTTTCCTTCGGAGGGTGGTGAAATTGGTCCTTTTGTGTCGAATGGATTTCAACGATTAAAATAAAGACTTTGTCCTCTAAAAACTTGCTTTTGTGCAATTTGCTTTTGGTTCAGCTAAATTTTGGCATATTTTACAGACGTTACACAAAACTTTAATCCGAATTGGTGCATTTGTTAAAGTTTTGGGTAAAATTAGAGAATGTTTTTTTCTGATCCTAAGTGGCCTTTTTTTATTTGTGTATGTCACATATTGAATGCTATCAGCATCATTTTTAAAGGAAGACATGGTACTTTTAAATCAGGTGTTTGATATTCTAGTTCTCATCTGTGTTTTCATTTATAGTAAAATTGTTGTTTTTTCTGAATTTCGGAGTAGTGTTTTTTCCCGAAGATTGTGGTATCCGCGTTTGCTGGTTCAGTTTTGTATTTAGGTCATGATTTAAGTTGTCTGATAACAGGGTCAAAAATTTGGTAACTTTGTAGTAGTTCTAGGGTAAAATTATTTGTTATTCGTACAAAAATATTGTCTACTTCTAAATTTGATAGGGGTATTGTGTCAAGTGGGTCATGAAGATTAAAAACTTGATTCATTGTATATTTTGAATAGTTTGGTAATAGTCGTGATAACTTTATAGTATCAGTTAAATTTTCTTTTTCTATCAATGGAAAAGGTTTTTTTTGTGTGGTTGTTGCTTAGTTTGTTTCTGTTGGGTATTGTTTTTAATCCAATGTGAATATGGAATTAGTTTAACTGTGGATGTACCTAAAAAATCAACTTCATAGTTAGTATTTTGACAATCAAAGTAGAGTGGAAAATGTTGTAAATTGATTATTTGTGATTGATCTATGTCAGTTTTTTCAGCATATTTTTATTCGAACCGTGGCGAGGTTTCATTTTTTGCGAGCTAAAATCTAATATTTTGCGGTATTTCAACGGCAGTTTTTCGTGTAGATAATGCAGGTGGTGTTTTCTGCTTAGGGTATCCAGTAATGCAACGTTTCTTCCTGCTGTCCAAACTATATGTAAGTTTGGAGATTTCAATAGGATTGATTGAAATCTGTAAAATCTATGTTTTGGATTTGATTTTTGGCTAAAAAGAAAATTAATTGGTTTGTAATCAGTAAATAAAACTGTCAGATGTTTTGATCCAAGTATCAAAAATTCATTTTCGGTAAATGTATACGTTATATCTGTGCATTCTCTCATAAGGGTAGAGAGTCGTAGTTGAGCTTGAGTAATTAAGCGAGAAATTGCTGATATGAGATTCGTTTTATCCGTTCCATTGTGTGACTGTAACAATGCTGCGCCGATGCCAAAATTTGATCATCGAACATTGCATAAAGTGGTTGATTGGGGTTGGGAACTGTATTTGAATTTTGTTCTCTTAGAAGTTTTTGATTTCTTCAAATTGACTATTCTAAGTTGTTTTGCTGTCCACGAAATTTATAGAAAGTTATTAAGTATAATTGTATTTTATATACATATTTACTCAGCAAATTTAACTTTCCAAGGAATTCTTAGATTTTCATTTTATATGTAGTTGGCTGGAGTTTTTGAATTGAATATATGCGTGATTTTAATGGAGTTATAGTTATTCTTTCAAAAATGTGTCCCAGAATTTTTACGCGTTCTGAGAAAAAATGTGATTTGTCTGGGACTGCTTTCTTGTTTTCGGTTTTTAGTATTTAATGATACTGTTCTTAAACTGTAAACATTTCATCATTGGCTTGTGATTGTATGTGATTGCATTTTTCTTGAGTATAAGTGGTTAAAATAATTTTATACATAAAAGCTGAAAAAGCTGCTGGTCCTATGGATATAACATAGAATAGTCCACTGAATTCGTATTGTTGATTTCCAATAACAAACTGTGTCAGTCGCCGTGATTGTTCGTCTAATGGCGTTTGATTATAAGCACTATTAATATCTGCGGTTGTGAAATATTTACCGTACATTTTTATTAGAATTTTTGAATGGGTTCAATAGGCCAATTATATTTAGATTCATCAATGAGTGAATTGAGATATCTAGCGTATAGAACTATTTTTAGTGATTCTCCTTTAGCTAAGATGATAAGTGGATTGACAAAAGTGTTTCCTTTTGGTTGTTCTTCTTTATTTACTGGAGATATAATTTCATATTGTTCCAAACTGTCAAGTAGTCTACTTATTTTATCATGTAAGTGGATTTGTACTTTACTCGTTCTTTGTTTTTTGAAAACTGCGTCAGGTTTCAAAGGTAGATGTAATGGTGAACTTACTTTTCCTACATCAAACTTAGATGATGCATATATTGTTGTATATTTTAATAATAAATCGGCTATTTTTTCAAATTCGTTCTGTGTTATTTGAGAGTGTTGAAATTTAAACATTGTTAAAAAAATCTCTTGTTCTACTGTATAATGTGATATTTTAAATGTTGGTTTAAAGTAAGGTGTTTTTGTGAAAGAATCTGTTTTTCTTGTTCCGCTACTGCTACTTACTATAATTTTTATCGATAATTCTTTAAAGAGAATTGTTGATTGACAAATGTCGAATAGTTGTATAATATATAGTTGACTCGATATACTACTTCTTCTGTGGGAAAAATTGTTGCCTTTATTTGACAATATCCTATGAGTCCTAAAGGTAATGTTATTTGATATTGTGAAGTGTTGTATTCATGTAAAGAAATAATATCAGAGTTTGAATGTTTCATATACTTTATGGATGAGATTGTTACTCATAACTAAAGAAAAGTTGGATTTTTCGATAGTTTGTTAATGATGAGCCTTGTGCTGTTGCTAGTTTACTTGTTGTTTTCAAGGGTAATAAGTTTGAGTGTAGAATTTTGATTTCATTCCAAGTGAGAAAGTTAATGATATTTGATTCTGCTCCTGAGTCAATTAAAAAATCTATTTCAAGATCTGGTGGTTGAAATACTTTACTTTTAAGATTTTCTAAGAGAAATGGAATTGTCCAATTTTTTTTGGTAATTTTTTTTGTATGTTTTGATAAATGTGATTTGTACTTGAACATGGTATTTGGTCTTTTTCTGGTTTAATTAGGGTGTTGGTTTCGTTTACTTCTTGTAATACTGGTATAGTATTACTGGTAGACCTATTGTAATAGTTTCGAAGAAGTTCAATTTGATTTTCGAAAAGGTTGTTGATAAATATCAGGTTCATAATCACTTTCAACTTCAATCATATTGATTGAGATGGTGTTATCTTTATCGCTTTCGCTGTCTGTTGATTCATAATTAATGTGATTTAATTGTAATTCAGTACTTAATGTATTATCGATACCAGGGGGTCTGAATTAGTTTCTCCAGATGGTTGTACTTGGTTAATTTGCCTTTGATGCTTTGGTGTGTTGCTTCAAAACTTGTTTTGGGAATTGGGGTAACGGTTGTTATTCCTATGAGGGGATTGGGAATAGTTAGTTTGTCTATTGTTATACTTTGACTTTCTACTTTGTGAGTTCTCTCGTGATATATTTTGATAGTAATTGTTGTTGGGTCTTTGATATTTTGATCTGTTTTTGGAGTTATTTCTTGATCTGTTGTTTTTATAATGTTGATTTCGATCATTTTAATAGTTTTAATTTCTATTGTTGGATATTTCAGGTTTCTATTATAAGATGTTTTTCGTGATCTGTCCTTTGAATAGTTTCTATTCCTAGAGTTTGAGTGGGAACTGGTATCAAATGAATATTCTCGTCTGTTCTAATTTGATCCTGAATAGTTGTTTCGATACATTATCTGTTTTGTAAAAATTTTCGTGAATTTCATTGTTCTGGTGATCTGCCTCTATAACTATAGTTAAAAGGTGATTGGTTTCCCGAATAATTGGAGTTATTTGGAAGTGGTTTTCCGGAGCTTTTTTACTGTGAATATTTTTCTTCGTTAAATTTTGGTCTTTCTTCATGTATTGATGAAATGACTTATTTGGTTCTTTATACTTTTTTGGTTTATTTTGGTTATCTTGCTGTTTTTGTCGGCCTTAATCCTAAACTGAGTTTATGTTACCAGTAGCTTTTTTTGCTGGTGTCTATATTACTGTTGTTCATGTTAGGCTTGGTTCTGACTGAGAATATCACGTGGGGAATTTTGTATTGCATTTTTGGTTGACTGATGTTTTATTTGTCTAATAATGAGAAACATCAGTCCTCTGCTCCTCAAAATGTGCATTGCTACGCTTATTGACTTTTTTCATCATAATGAAATTGTTTAATTTTTTTCTCTAATTTGATGAATTACTCTCACAGTAGGCGTTAAGTATTCTTTTCTTCCTTGCAAGTTTTTCTCAATCAATCATAAACTTGATCTCGGTGGCTCTAAGTGGTCATTGTTAATCTGTTTTTTTTTCTAACTTGATAAATTACTTTTAGAGTTAGAGTTAAATTTTTCATTTCTTGATTCGCAATTTTTTCTCAATCAATGGTAAACCTAACCTCGATGGCCCTTATCTTTTCTGAGTCCCTTCAAGTCTATCTTGTCCATCAAAATCCCATTATACAACTATCAAAGAAAAACCAACAAAAATAACAAACAGTATTCGGCAATCCGAAATCTCAGTTTCGTTAGCTTAGTTATCAGTCAATCGATAAGATACCCATATAAGTCAAGCTATAAATCCGGTAACTATCATAGTTGGCGTCGAAAGACCCACCGATGTCGTCGTAATCCTTTCACGCCGCTGCTCAATCAAGTTAGTCATATTAGATCATCTATGTGATCATTTTAAAGGAAAATTAGCGAGTAAGAAATTACTAGCTGATTTTTAATTTTTCTTATTTGTTTGAGCACTTCTGTTGAAGTCTTGTTTTGTAACCTAGTTATCACCTATCTTGTTTTTTAAACTCGATCTGCATAGATTATCGCCACCCGCAGTATTTAGTGTCCGTATCAAAATTATGTCAAAATGTTTTTTTTATTTATGCGATTGATCGGTTCCAACTGTAAAGAAATCAAAATAAAGTGGAATAAAAGATGTTGGATCAAAGCATTTTTTCTCTTCTAAAGGCTCTATAGACTGTTTTTGTTATAGAATTTTAACTATAACAAAACACTTTTCGGATTCAACTTTTCGAATCTTTTGTTCAACAATGAAGCTACCATATTAGCAAAATTAAACTAATTTATTTGGATGAACAAAAACAGCCATATGTAGTTTTATTTTGCTTTTAGACATAAGTCGACGTTTTTGTGGCAACTAATATCTTTCTTCAAAAACAAAACTTAATTTCTAGCCTCACAATTGAAAATTTTTTCAGTGCAACTTTTATCCGGTTAATTAGTGTTAGAACTGCGAGCTAAATGAGGGGAACTGAAAAAATAAACAGCTGTCATTAAAACATTAGGTTTTGTATAACATTAGACGTCGGTTTTTCCCGACAACAGAGCGCTCTGCCATACACGTTTTGAATCATTTTTTTGGTGTCATAGGAAAGACACCGATCATTAGCAAATGTTCTCATCTTTGTACCGATTTTAGTTATTATCGATACAATAATGTTCAATGTGAAATTAGACACTTAATCTCATTAATGGGTCCATAAATTCAAAAGTTCTAGCTCGGCTTAAAAAGATAAAGTGCACTATTTTCAGCAGCTGAATTACCAGGTGTTGTCTGAGTTTGACTTTCGTACGACTTTTTAACGTGCTTTACTTTATCACAACGGCCAGTTTTTTAGCTGCAATTTTTCAATTCAATCGATTCTCTGCAAAAAAAGGTTGGAATATGAGTTTTATTTTTTGTAATTTATTTTACTTCGTTAAGTTGAAAGTACTCATTGTTATGTCCAAAAACCAAATTAAATAAAAACCGTTCGATCATTTGCGTAGTTTTGTTGAGTTTTTTTATGTGATAATTTAATATGTTTGTTTGTTTGTCACAAAATCAGGATGAGCAAATGGTATTTAAAAGTTTGTTCAAAATTTTTAAATTGAAATGAATTTGTTTCAAGTTCTGTATTTTTTTCAACC